>NW_001813980.1:1522783-1525839 GCF_000149585.1 Histoplasma mississippiense
GAATGAAAAACCACCCCGCTCAGAATTCTATCTTCCCTAAAGCAGATGGGGGACCTTTATCTAATGACGAGCACTCAACTACTAGTGAATCAGAACCCAGCGAGGAAGCTGAGGTATCCGCAGGAGAAGAAAAAACTGCGCTCGAAAACGTTGATGCATTACCAGAGGCAAAAGGAGCCACCCTACCCTCCAACATACCCCTTCGACGGCCACGAAGCCATTGTATACTTCCTACCGAATCCTTGGAGGATCAACGTAATTGCCGTTGGCCTCGCCACCTGTCTTTCAGCGCTGTAGAAGATACGATCCTTTGCTGGGAAAATATCACAGATTGGGCAGCAAGACCAGACACAAAAAAAATGGCCCCCGCAGATGCGATGTTGTGGGAGGACATCTTCGCATCAGACGTGCAATACTATGGCTGTAAGATTCAGGCTTTACGCTCGGCGATAGCGCCCTGGGTTGAGAAACAGGTTTCCGCGGTTGAGTTCATAGATATACGTGCCCAGGCACGGCTTGACGAGCTTAACACTGTCTACCATGAGAAGATCGAGGACTTTCGCGCGTTGCAAGTACATACCACTGATCTGGTTGCGGTTGAAGGCTCGGCTCTCATGGAGAGCTCTAAGAAAGTCGAGCTGCTGGGTGCGAAGCTTGACTACGAGCTTAATGCGTTGCAGTTAAGGATTGAAGAGGTGGAGGTGGGACTGAATGATTACGAGCGGCATATCGTTGGGATCGAAAATAGGGTTCGGGACCTAGTCAAGGATGAAACGCAGAAGGCGAAGGAGTCATGGTTTAGTTGGGGTAGTGGGCTCCTTGGACGCTGAATGGGTCGCTTGATAATAATCGATTCAAGTCGGTTGGAATTTTTTCTATTCGATGTTTCTTGTCCCTTGGCTTTGGGAGGTACGTACATATTCTAATTTCCCCCTTTTCCCTCTTCACTTCTTTTGATAAAGTACTCCATATGCATATCGCTGGAGCGGGTTATTCCATGTTTGATTGTATCATGCCCATACACATGTACTCTACATATATTTAATTCCTACATAGCAAGGCGTTTTTTTCTTCTTTTAGCTAGAAACAAGCATAGGAAATCAAAGAACATGTCTCATCAAACAGAAAAGTACCGTACCACATCTGTCTGCCCGCCTACAAACATAGGGTTGTGAAAAATAAGTTTTATAGTATTCTATTGAAGAAAAAAGAGGTCACAATATATTAATGTATGTCCCAATTAAAATACAAAGAGAAAATCCGCCAGCCCTATAGGTTCACAAACATGAATGATCAGATGAGACACAGTGCAACGTAAAACAAGTGAAGCAAAACTCTTTCCATCTCCGTAGCCGGCTTAACGGCCTGCCGCATTGACGCTGGAACGTAGAACATAAGAAAAACGAAAAGATGAGCCCATAGAGGACAATTGCATCCTTCCCCACGCTTAACTCGTAATTGATTCCGTTTCCTCCTATCTAACCAGCTCCTTAAACCAAGGAAAACCTTGTCTCCTCCATGACATGAAAACCCGCAATTTTATAAACTGATGCGTCAAAGAGTGGGAGTCAAATAAGGATGGTAAACGAAGAGAATATGAGGGGACAGGAGGTCCCCATCCGAATGAATCCGCTGTCATCATCCCTGCATGTATGTCATTCCTATCCCGTCCCGGTAACGTGGAACGGGACCGGGACCTGGACCCCATCCCCTCTGTACCCCGACCGCGCGCTCTCCCATACCAGACTATTTGAGTCCTTTCTTACACCCGGAATCCACTGCCACCCTGCTGGCCAGCCATAGCCTGTCCTTGCATCTGCTGCATTTTCTCTGAGACCTTCATGTTGACTTCCAAGAACTTGGCGACGCAGCGGTCGAGGCAGACGGATTCGCCCTTGTTCAGGTCTCCTTCGCGGTAGTCGGGTGGAATGCACTTTTTCATACAGGCGCTTGAGAGGCTGGTGTAATGGAACGGGGGGGGGGGGGGAAATACATGTGTTAGCAGATTGCCTTCTATTTTTTTTTCCATTTTGGTGGGATTTCTTTTTATGTAAGTGGAGGTTGCAATGGACAGGGACAGAGACCAAAAAAAGGAGCTTCCGCTCGCCGGGGCAGGCCGGCAGGTTGTTTTGTTGTTTTTATAGGGTGCATTTTGCTAAGAATATGTAACTTACCGGGTCATCATATCTGTGACCATCTCTACCTCTAGCTCTGCCCTGCTGATTTTCTCCTCCGAAGATAATTTCGGTTGGCCTCCAAATAGGAACGACATCTTGACTGGGTGTGAGGATATCGGGTCGTGAGATAAGGGAATGTCCAGCTGGAGCGGTTTGATATGGGTTATGTGAGAAAGCAGAGATTGGAATTGGGATTTGCAATCGGAAGGGCTCTCTGTAGAATGATTTAAATATACTGCTAGTATGCATTGATCTTTGAGGAGCTTCAGAACGGATTTTGTTGGAGGTCACATGACCAGGCGTCAATGGGAGCACAAACCTTCAAGTTTTTCGTGGAGATTGAAGTACTTATATTATTGTTAAGAAAATGGAAGGAATGGATAAATTATGCCCTCTCAGTGCTCTTCCACGTCTATCGTCTACACGATGTATGCTGCAGAGTTTATAGGTGAAGTTGAACGACAAACTCCATCTGCCAGATCTAACCGTATCGGGAAGCTTCACCACTGCAAACAATCCGCGGCATTCAGAGAACCCATCTTCATTACTAGTAGAGACAGCTCTCATTCATTCGATTCCCCAACCCTTGAATCTCACACTTTGTGAGTGCTATTGTCCGCTGAGCAGATGCGGACTTCCTGCTCTCGATGGGCATCCCAGTTGAGCCTGGATAGGCCATTTGCAAGGTACTATACAGCCCCGTTTTTCTTTCGAAAAGTCATTTCCAATCTCCAAGAATGCGCAACGCCGAGATACTACTTTTACATAACCGCTAGAGATCATAACTACTTATTAGAGGCATGTTCCTTCTCACCCTCTCTAAAGCCAGAGGAATCAGAACAATGTACATCCGTTCTGAGAATATGCAATGCAAATTAC
>NW_001813980.1:1525951-1530052 GCF_000149585.1 Histoplasma mississippiense
CCGCTTTATCTATTCAAAAGTACCGTCTGGATCGCTTCAACATGCTAATCAACTGCAACCCTACATTTTTTCCCTAGATTAACCCGCGCACACCTCTCGTCCTCTCCGAGCTTAACGACGACGACACCGCAGAATTGCCGGCTGGTCCGCTGGTCGTCAACGAACACACCAACTGGCCCGGCCACCCACAGCCTTGATAGAAAGGGTTGGGAAAACAGAATCACAGAAATCAGAAATGTTTACCATGAACCATATCCCCGAATGGCCGTCGACAAGCGGTCAATCAGCAGCGACGAGTTCCACTCCAAGTACGATTACCTAAAGCCAAACGAAACTGCAGAGCAGGACTATGTGGTTATATATGGTATGTCCCATGGGTTTGGGGGGCTGATTTTTCTACAAAAAGAGAAGAAGCAAAAATATGGAGGCATTGGCTGTGCTCACAACTTGATGATTAGGTAGAATACAGTCGGCACGGATTGCGGGGAGCAAGTTGATATTTCTTGACCTCGTGCAGAATGGCCGGAAGGTGCAAGTGCTGTGCAATCAGAGACATCTGGACAGTTTGGGAGTGACGCCGGAGAAGTTCAAGCAATTCTACCATCTACTACGGCGCGGGGATGTTTTCTGTAGGTCATCTTTATACCCTGTATTATGTATTGCCGTACCATCGAGAAAAGAGAGATTTTATATTTTGCATTAACACTTTAAAACCTTGCGTTTTCCGGGAAAACAGCGGTCATCGGACACCCCCATCGAACAAGCCGTAGAGAGCTCTCCGTGGCCGCATCTCAACTCCCCAAGCTCATCACGCCCTGTCTTCACGATGTCCCGCTCCGTATGAAATATCAAGAATCCTCGCCATATGACCGGCACGTTCAGTTACTATACTCCCCCACTGCAGCTGATATCCTTCGAGCTCGGTCATCTGTCATTCAATACATACGCAGTTTTTTCCTGGACAGGTCTTTCATGGAAGTGGAGACACCGATATTAGCATCTGTGGCCGGCGGTGCGGTTGCCAGACCGTTCCAAACATCCGCAACTGAGTTCCCCGACCGACCACTTTCGTTGAGGATTGCCCCTGAGCTATGGCTCAAGCGCCTGGTTGTTGGCGGATTCGATAAGGTCTTTTGAGATTGGCCCATCATTTCGCAATGAAGGTGAGTCCTCGTCCAGCTTATCCTAGCATGCTCCTCTGTGACTCAAAAGAAGGGGGGAAGAGGTGGGACACAAGAAAAGAAATCGAAAGTTCCAGCTGAAACAACTTCACAGGGCTGGATAAAACCCACAACCCGGAATTCACAACCTGTGAATTCTACCACGCATTCGCCGACCTGGAAACCTTAATAACCCTGACCGAGTCTTTCTTCACGGGCCTTGACCGACACATCCACCATCTAAACGAAACATTAGAAACCCTCTCCCCGACCACAACTAGTTTCGCAACCCCCTTCCGCCGCCTCGACTTCATCCCAGATCTCGAAACGGCAATGTGCCACAAGCTACCGGACTTTACCACCACCCCTACAGAAGAAGCAACCAAAACAGTCATCCAGCTCTTCGAGCAACTCAGCCATCCGCTACCGACAAACCCCAACCTCCCCCGCCTCCTCGACCGGCTAAGCGCCATCTACCTCGAGCCGCAGTGCAAAGACCCAACCTTCATCGTCAACCACCCGGAATGCCTCTCACCACTCTCGAAGTCATTCACGCACCCCGCATGCGGGCAGACCGTGGCAGCACGGGCGGAGCTCTTCATTGACCAGCGGGAGGTGGTCAATATGTATGAAGAAGAGAACTCACCGTTTGAGCAGAGGCGGAAGTTTGAGATCCAGCTTGGGTTTCAGGTCCCGGCGGTGGAGGCGGAGGGGAAAATGGATGAGAATTACCTGCAAGCGTTGCAGTGGGGGTTGCCACCGACGGGCGGGTGGGGGTGTGGGGTTGATAGATTGTGCATGTTGTTTACGGGGGCGAGGCGGATTGGGGATGTGTTGAGTTTTGGGAATTTGAGGAGCGTGACCCGGTCTGAGTAGGTTGGATTGAGTAGTCGGGTAGGTAGTAGAGGGAGTAAGGATATTCTTTCTCTTGCTTGGTTCTTGTGAACCGTCTGCGATGTGCATATATGATTGGTTGCTTATCTTTGATAGATGGATAGAGCATATGTATGATAGAATTCAAATTCGCATGAAAAGTCACGATCAATTCAACTATTAGACGGATTTTGCAACGCTGCGCGCACCAAAAAATTACCCCTTTTAGTTAGGTGCTCGCACCAACCTCGTATTTTTAACTTCGCCGGCGCTGCCCACTTCTTGCTAGCTTCTTGTAAAGCCCTGTAATATTGGTGCGCGTTCCAATCTGCCATATTGGGTTAAGTGTTTGAAAAATCAGGGGTGTGAATGATGTGGATGATTATGATGGATCACATTGTAGGAAAAATCTGCATCTTCAACTTTTAAAAAGAAGAATTGAACATGTTAGCAAAATGAATACCCCACATAATACCTCATTATCTTTGAATAATATCCTCAATAATTCTTTAAATGATCATCATCTACAAATTCATCAATTTAATATTGAGAGAATTCAGCATTTGAAACTGTATTATTCATCTGAATTTTCATTCTTTCAGTATGATTATGAGGTCTTTTCTGACATTCAAAATGAGTCACAAAATATTGTTTTTAAAGAAAATGAGGAATTGCTTTGATTTTCTACTTCTGCACAATCTTTGTCATCTCTGTCAAATAATAATCATATCATTAAAATCAAGATTCATATCATTGAGATCAAGATTTATATCATTGAAATCAAAATCAAAATTATATAAATCATTTTATAAAATAAAAATAATTTGAAATTATATATTATGCAATTGATCTATCTGATTTATATCAAGATTTCAAACAATGTGAGCAGTTGAAAATAAGATTTTAAAATTTCTGTTATGATGAATTAAATTTATCTGTGTGAAACTCTGATTGAGTTCTTTATCATATAAAGAAGAATCAATGAGTTTTAAATAAATATAATGGAAAAACATCAGAAACTACGTGGTCAGAAACAGATTTTATTTAAACATTTGATAAATGAATAGAAATAATTGATGAATTCAAATAGGAGTAAGATCAACATTTGATAGAGAAGAAGTATACTGAAAGTCAAAATCAATAAATTGCTCATAAACATCAGAATAATTTAATACAATATTATTCAATTCAATCAATTTAATTAAAAAATTTTATTGATGAGAGTAATGATTTCAATGCCTTCTCTGCTTCTACATTTATCAATAAAAAAAGAGTACTTTAAGAATGTGAAATCAGAGCTTCAACAATTTCAATACCATTGTTAATTTTCAATTTATTTCAGAAACTGCAGAAATTCAATAATATTATGAAAAATAAATTTTCTGAAATTTCAAATACTTTAAAATTTTTGAGTTCTGATAACAATAATATAGAGAATGAACAGCAGTTGAAAATAGAGAATGATATGAAAGAGATGAAGAAAGAATTGATGCAGATATTTGAATTCTTATAATGAGATTATAAAGACGCGGGTTGAATGATGTGAGTTGAATGATGTGGATTGAATGGTGTGGGTTAAAAGTGGTGGATTTGATATATTATTACAAAAATTGATTGCTTCATTGTATGCTACTTCTATAAAAAAACTTCATTATGTTCAGATTTTTCAAAGAAATTTGATATATATTATCATTTTTACTGAAATATTTTGTAATATATCTGTTATAAAACATCATCACTTTTTATATGAGGAGGTTAGTTTTTCTGAGTGATTTGATTGATCATAAACAAATCATGTGATAATATATACCATGAATACATAAATATATTACCAGGGGTGTAATTTAAAAAGTGTGATTTTATCAAAAAATATAGGATAAATTGTCTAATATTAAGAATCTTTATAATTACTGCAGTTAATTTAATCAAATTTATTATTATTATTATTATTATTATTATTATTACCATTACTACTGCTGTCATTGCTGTTTTCAAAATCATTTTTCTGCATTTATTGTCAATCTTCTTCATCTATTCTCATACACTCTGTCATATATTCATGTGTGGG
>NW_001813980.1:1530767-1532201 GCF_000149585.1 Histoplasma mississippiense
CTAGGCGATAATGCGGATTATTGGTCCGCGCAGCGTAGGAGCGCGCAACTGTTGCAAAATCCGTTTAATAATGGCATTTCATACTGCAGATCGACCTTGAACTTGACATGTAGTTTTGGATTCTCAGTTGATATGGCATCCATCAAGGCAACAGTCAGGCAGCGATTTGTCCTTGCACCAGGCAGCAAAAAGTCTCCACAAGCAAGATGGTGGACTGTAGCAATCGACTTCTAACTGGCGACATACCGAGAAAGTCAAGTTCGTTCGTCTTTTCTGTTGCAGAAGGGTTGACATCGAATCTCATCTATTCCTCCTTGCTCAATTGAAGGTTCACCGGCCCATTTCTTTTTGTTCTTGATTTTGATCGCCATGCCTAAATAGTTAGCAGGAATATAATTGTGTTCTGCTTAAAGCAGCCTGTGGTAGGATTGTTTCTTTTCTTCTGTAGATTCCTTTCCCTTTTTTTTTTTTTTTTTTTTTTTTTTTTTTTTTCCAAAAAATTCAGTCGTTTGTTGCCACGCGATATCCTGCCTTTCAAATGACAGTGGGGAAGAGGCCCAATCCTTGTTATAGTATCATGCTTGCAAGCTACCCTGTTAATAATAATATGAAATCCAAGGGACGTCCAGGACGGAAGTTCAATCAGTGACTCTTCATCTTGCTTTATCTCGGGGACATTTTTTCTGCTTGTTGCGTACTAGGAGAGCTGCAGGCCAAGACAATCACCCCTGTAGCCCATATTTTCTGGAATTTGGTTTCAGATTTTCTGTTTTGACTTTTCCGGGGGGTTTAGCGGGAGGGTTAGCCTTCAATTTTGAAGCTGTTCCAAGAGCCATATCTCGATTCCATCCACAGTGCATGTTGCATGGTGGGTTATGCAGAGTGGCAAATGAAGCGGGTGGAAGTACGGAGTAGAAACTGTTCCTGCGTTGACCTTCCCATTTCTCCACTCCCCGTTCGTTTGCTCAACTGCTCCGGTTCGCATCCCAGCTCTGGCCCTCTGGATGCTCAGTCCCATTTTGGAGGCGTGTGTCTTGCCCATCCACACAGTTCTCCGCACCAAGGATAGGACCCAGTAGGGTGGTTCCCCTGCACTAGCTCCAGGCCGATGACCGCTAAGTCATTGCAAGGTACTCAAAGGGGAGGAAGAAATAATAATCTCTGCATTATTGCCGGACGATGTCTGATCTGATCCATCACATCCGCATCCAGTAACGATAATTCCCAGCGTTACAGGCGTTACACCAGCCGTGGTGCTGCGCCCTGGCTTCTGATTGGCCGAATCCGGGTGCTAGGGCGGCACATGACTTCGTGTGAGTCACCTGAGGTCGCGTAACCACTTTACACGTCGCCCTAGTTGCAAGCCGCGTCGCCCCCTGCGTGCATCGAGGCCTCCAGACGAGGAAGGAATATTATACTCGTATCAATATCCAT
>NW_001813980.1:1532600-1536911 GCF_000149585.1 Histoplasma mississippiense
CCCACCTGCTGGTGCTGCTCGGTGGGCGCTGCCTAGTGCTGCTAGCTATCACTATCTTACTCTGTACGACTCCGTACCTGTACTATATCATCCTCCTGGTATCCGGTACTTAAGGCCGGCTGGTGCTCCCCTTCTGGCTGGAAGGAAATATTCAGTTCCTTTGCTTACTTTCTTTCGCTTTCTTTCACTTCCACTACCTTCCATTGCCCTCACTGCTCTCGTGGATGCCCTCAGGAAATATAAAAAGCAGATATCAATCTAAAAGTCTGCGGAACTCCAGCGTTTCTTTACCCATATAAGGACTTGCTGTTATACTTAATTGGCCTGCCCCCCAAGCTCATACTGTGTTTGCCTGGAAACGAGAAACAAGCCAAATTGATTAACCCTTCTAAGGGATCGAAAGGGACGTAACAGCCATCCACCTGAGTTCCTGGACATCATGTTTTCCAAACGGTCGTCTCAAAGCCAGACAGAGAGCTTTTCTTCCAAATATCGAGCTGGTAAATCCGCTTCCCGGTCAAAGAGGTCCTTCAGAGATCCTGCAACATCAAGCACCAGAAGAGCAGAAAAGGCATCTCGTAAACCAGAGAGCCCTCCAGTTGGCCCGTAAGTCGACAGACATGAAGGCTTCATGATATGCTTCCTTTTGCTGACTTGTACCATTTTTTATCTTCCGATTTAGCAACCTTACTTCTGCTATTATTACCCTCTGCGTGGGTCCCGACCAACGGCTCTTTGCTGCCCATGAGGATGTCCTGTGTATCTCGCCTTTCTTTGCCACTTGCTGTCGAGGCCAATTCCTCGAATCCCATGGCAAGAGAATCAATCTACCAGACGAACAACCAGAAATCCTCTCCTCCATCCTCGAGTACCTTTACAAGGGCGATTATTACCCGCGCCTGATACACAATAAACGTCGAGACTCGTGGGAACTAGAGAATGTGGGGAATCCATCGAGTCAGCAGGCTTCAGATTCAACCATTATTAACCAGGTTGATGGAGCTGTCATCTTAAAGGATACTGCTGTCTAGTTTGTCTCCCCCGTCATCGCCTATACCTTAAATCTATTTGTGTAAATCCTCTGCCTAATGAATTGAATTGTCGGCTAATGACGATTCCGTTTTCAAACAGCTGTTCTGCCGAAAAATATGGCCTGGATGATCTGAAACGACTTGCTTTGCGGAAACAGGGGCTTCAAGTTGCAGTGCAATGCAGCACGATACTCTCCAGTGCTCGCTTTGCCTATGCAAACACTCCAGACAACGACTCCAAGCTCCGTGCACACTATCTTGCCTTGATCATCCGCAGCAGATCGACATTCAAGCGAAGTGGAACCATGCAGATGGAAATGGAGGTTGGAGGGAAACTCTTCTTCGACCTCTTCGTCGCGATGTGCAACCACATGGTTAGCCCCATTCTCTCTTTCGCTATTTTCTTATTTCCCCCTTCTCTCCGCTAGACAAATTCAAATACTCATTCAGAATTGGCTTAACAGGATGACCTTACCAACGCTACCAAATCTCCATTCTCCCGTTAATATCTAACATTCTGCTCCGCGACTCCATATGCCACAAACATACATGCATATCCTCCACTCCGGATAGATTCTTCACCGCTTTATATCGCCCCTCAGCAATAATGGAATCCATCTCACCTCCTTTCATTCGCATACAAGGCCGTGTACACAAGACTTTACCCACTCGCCCCTCTTGTTCACTAGCCGCGCTCGATATAAAATACGCCCAGTCCTCCGAAGCGAAAGCATTGCCCCCGCCCAACTACCACCACTACCATTTTACTCTAAACACCGATACTTGTATAATACATCACTTCCGCCATATCGAACAAAAGACCAGAAAGGAAAAGGTCCAAAACCCAGGAAGAAATAAGGTAGAAAGTCCTAATCACGAAGAACCAATACCCAAGCAACGAAACCGTCCGCGCCGTCCCGTCCACATTCTTTTCCCTTTTGGGGTGATTATTTTCTTTTATTCAAAACAAAACAAGCATTTATGCGACACGCCAGTACCAGTCTGAAGCCCGCCGAGAGAATTTAAAGCTTGGAACGTGGGGACAAAAGAAAACAAAACGCAGAACAGAGACAGATAAAAAATCCAGCTACCCATTCATCTACCACATCTCCCCGCCATGCTACATTAACTACCGCAAATAACCACCTTAATGCTGGTCTACACCTTGTACATTACCTCTACATTTCTTCTTTCTCTTTCCCCTTCGACTTCATTTCCTTTCCCCTTTTCATATCATATCATATATCCCGCTTTTCTTGTTTGAGATGCATCTGTTTTTGCTTCTCTCTGGTTGTTGTACGATACTGTTAACGGCGGTACTCCTTACTCAAAATTCTCCAGCCGCCTCCCAGCCTCATGAAAAATAGGTGCTTCGTCGATGGCAATGAGAGCCCACGCCAAAAAAAAAAAAAGACTTTGGTTCGTTATCATCTTTTGGGGTTTCCTTTTCCTTTCTTTTCTTTGGCAAAAGATTCTCTCTGCTCTGCATATGTGCTTGCAGCTTCCATGAACCGCCACTTCTTCCCCTAGGCTTCTTTTCTTTCTGTTTTGTCAACATTACTTGGAACAGGCTCTTGTTCTCGTTCTAATTCCTAAATATACGCGAGGAAACCATCCGACATGCTTTTCCAGGTTTCAAGAAGCTGATGATACCCTTTTCATTCCGGTACCCTTTTTATTGTTATATCTATTTTTTTGGGGCCTCTTAGATGTATCGTGCGCCTGACAAATAGACCACATGTCCTTTTGCGTTTCTGTCTCACCTAAATTGGAAATGAGAAAGGGGAATTAGATTCGGAGATTTGAAAGATGTTGATATTTTGTAGTAAAAACCACTATCCCCAATTGGTCGATTGGGCATGTTTCAGTTGTCAGAAATTTCGGATGAAGGAAATTGAGCTGACCCCTTTGATATTTGATTTTTTGATTTTTTGATATTTGGACTATATTTTTTTTTTTTTTTAATACATCAAAATGCAAAACGCTTCGCCAGTTGTCGGTCCGGGGAATTTATGTAAAAATTGCTCGGCTCTACCTAGCTATCTGTTAGGCCACTGGGACAAAAGAGCTCTCTCACACCAGCGCCATGCTGGTAGTAGAGGGGACGAACCAATCCAAACTCCCCAACACTATCCTCTAAACCGCCTTTTCCCCCCGCAAGCTCAAATTGAACAAGTACCTGAATTTTCAGTCCATTTTATCTATCATTCATCAATCATTTCATGGGCAGCAGCACATTCCTTTCTCTATGGCACTACCCGCTTTCGAAACATCTATCAGGCCAATTCGCATCCCATCAACGATATTCCGCAAGCCGTCAAACCCGCCGCGAAACGGGGTTTTTCAGGGGTAAAATAAAAACAAAATAATCTGCCTGTGCAAGGCTTCCCGTTGGCGAATGATCACGTGATGATAAGCTTCACTCTATCTCCATCAATCTAGCCACACGACTATTACCCGACGAGGGGGAAGAGATATACGTACATTATTATTGGCATCTACATCTAGGGAGGGGGGTCGTTAGTGGCCCGTGGCATCCGGCAGATGCAAAGGATTCGAAAGCTGCTGTGCCATTGGCAAGAAAGAATAGTACTAGTACGTTGCTGCCACGGTCTACCACATGCGCCTCTGGCTGCGCGTGGGTGTGAGCCGCGGTGACTCATACTCACATTCATATTCCTATTCTCGCCCTGTCCACAAGGATCCATGTATTGGGTGCGGAGGTACGTACGAGTACATCTCAATGTAGCGTTGTTATCGTGCCACTCCAGCGATAGAGACGCAAGACATATCGCATTTGTATGAAGAATGTTTCCTTTTGGTGGTAAACCCCCGCCCGGAGCCAATTCCCTCCCCAAAGCCAGACAAAAATTGAGAATGGCACTCCCCGAGTCCATCAATGACTCTTCCTGCTTATCTCACCCTAGCTCCACCACGCTGAGTGCAAAAGCTTCCTGAGAATAGCTAGCTTATTAGAAAAAATATTTGTGGTTTCCCCTCTGTCGTTGTCCCTGTTCGTGATACAAGACTTCCGGAAACTGCCGAGGTAGGTGGGGATATGGGATGTGGTTGGGTTGGGTTGGTGTGACTGATTCTGACATCATCTGCGATGGCATCATTGGGGATGTTGGAGGTGGTTCCCTGCATTCGATTGTTGTCCGAAGGGTAGATCGGCGAACGAGTATGATCCCTCGTCTTCTCCACTACGTTTTCCTGGAAGAGTGCGGAATGATATTATATGATGATGACATTTTTGACAGACACCCTCTTCACTCCATCA
>NW_001813980.1:1537304-1546235 GCF_000149585.1 Histoplasma mississippiense
AATTTGGAGCTCTTTCCAGGAACTGGAACAGAATCATATGGAAAACATTAGAAAGGTCTCGTCTCACCTTATAGATCAGATTTGCCAGAAAACATTCAACTTCATCCATATCTAGCGGAACCCTTTCATCCACCTTGTTGCCTAATCTAATTGCAGCAGCGAATTCCGCAACAGGGATTCTCGTCCGCCTGATGGGTGGTTGCCCGTTCACCGGTGGATCATATCCTCCAGCCAAGAACACTTTCCGGAAGAGATTGCGGAGTGCGATATCTCGTCCCCTTTCGAGAGGAAGATATATACGCTTCTTGACAAATTCGTTCTCGCCAGCCGCCATTGCGGCGTCAAATCCTGTGAGGTCGCCTTTCTTGATGCACTTGCACAAGGGACTGAATAACTTCTCGAGAAGTGGATAGGGGGTAAGAAGCCGAAGTGTCGGTAGTGTGTGGGTCGTTACGATGTGACAGGGAATAAGATACGTAAGGATTAATCTAGATAGGGCAACTTAGTACTGTTGCCACAGAATGGGAAAGGGAAATTTCTTGCACCCACTCTTTATTTTTCTTCGCCAGGGGATGGCACATTTTCCACGCGTAGCTCAAATGCTCTTCGGCCTAGGCGATTCTATGATTAATATACAGATCAAATGTGGATGACGGAGAAGTGTCAGCACCATCCACACATACCTCTGCGTAGTTCTCTTCAAGGAAACATATCACCCCAAGATAATATTTGAAAGTGACGATGTGCGATTTGGGGAAAGCTGAAACTGGCGGTAAATCTGCGTGTGATGCATCTATAGCGCGCAGCAGGCTTTTACACGATGATACGGCCCCGAGCTATAAGGTCATGGTTGTTAGAAAACGGACCAGAAGCCATGACAGAAGTCTCCCAGGAATCCGAACCTTAAAATACGTTTTGAAGGAAAGATTCACGGTATTATATACGCCCCATTTACGAGACTCTTCAATTGGCGCCCTGCAAGAAGTTTTAGAAAAGTAACCTAATATGATGCCCAACCAGAAGCATACCTGTCATGAAGACATAGCGTGAACATCCGGTTAATTATTTGAGAAGAATCCTCTAACTTGGCATGCTTACTGGAGTCGGATATAACGTCATCTTGGAAGCCATTATTAAAGGTATCCGAATCCTGGGAAGTGCTGGCATCCGCTTCCATCGCGAATATTCGAAGATATCTCCCGACGACATATATACAAGGCAATGTCCACGCCTGGAACCCTCCGTTGGTGTACCCGCGGATGAGAAGATTGGCAACTTGCTTCCAAGCGTTAAAGACTTTGGTCCAATTCCCGGTTTGAGGCGACTCTTCGATTTCGACTATATCTGCCACTGCTTTCCAGTATGCCACGAAAACTTCTACCCACGCATTGCCCTCCTGCTTCGAGAGTTTGACCCCGGTTGATCGGTCTTGGAGGAGAGCATATCGGATATCTGACTGAACTTTGGCAAAGTTTGTGAAATAATAGAAATTCCGCAGTCTATCTGGGTCACTTGGAGGGGCAACTGGAGTAATTGTAGCTGCCAACGCAGAACCAATACCTGTATGCTGAGCTTCCTTGAACTCAACAAATATGGTTCTCATTTTGCGGTCAACCCTTAGGTGCGTCGTCATAAGAGCACACGGGCTGAGCAAGATAGCAAATATAGTAAAAGGTGTTAATAAAAAAAGGAATTTAGACCGTCATCTTCCAGGCCAAGTAGTCAGTTCCTCCTTGTTGCTTGATATTCGCGGTTGGCTGGAGGTTTTCTGGAGGAGTGATATCTTGGCATAACCAAACTCGGTTAGTGCATTGAGGCTCCTGGGTTAAGCGAAGGGCCACAGACAGCCCTAGCCACCACAAGCTCCAACAAATCTGAAATTCCGTGCGTTGAAGACGGCATCCATCTCACGACACAGCACGACAACCAGACAAAGTAAGTACTTATCCAAGAGCTATATTGAATTACGAGTTACTGACGTCGAGGTTCTAGATGGGTGAGTTTAATCCCTTAATTCGAGTCACGCTGTAATGCCCTGCCAAACCCCTTTCGAGATCGCAATGTAACATTATCCTACTCCGATAAAAATCCCAATTCATGAAACTACGCCTGGTGGAGTGTCGTGACTATTAGTTGTGGAGAAATCTCGTTGCAGTTTTCCGATGGGGATAATTTGCGCTCTGGAATCTTTTCTGGAACTGGTTTCTTGCCCATCGAATTTTTTGAGATATAGACGGACCAGCCGACATGTTGCATCTTTAATATCGTCATATCGTCCTACGAAGATCACAGAAACCGCTGTCAGCAACACTGTCTAATTTTGTGTGTTAAATTAGGGCGTCTCACGGAATACCAGGTCATCGGGCGACATCTGCCCACAGAGGCAAACCCCACGCCAAAACTGTATCGCATGCGCATCTTCGCTCCGAACACCGTCGTTGCAAAGTCAAGATTCTGGTTTTTCTTGATGAAGCTACGAAAAGTGAAGAAGGCAAATGGTGAAATTGTGTCCATCAATGTGGTATGTACCCCCTTCAGGGAAATAGTTTGCGCTTGTGAAAACTTCGTTCCTGTAGAACGGTCTACGGACAAGTTAACTCATCAAATCCTTCATCTTCCTCTCTAGATCCACGAGAAGCGCCCACTGAAGGTTAAGAACTTCGGTATCTGGATTCGTTACGATTCGCGTTCCGGCACACACAACATGTACAAGGAATATCGGGAAATGTCGCGGACTGATGCTGTTCAAGCACTCTATCAGGATATGGCTGCCCGCCATCGTGCCAGATTCCGGTCCATCCACGTATGAATCGTCCATCACACCCTGATCATAGATTTCTTGTTATATTAAAATTTTGCATTTTTCTAGATCCTGAAAGTTGTCGAGCTCGAAAAAGCCGACCTTATCCGACGACCATATATCAAGCAGCTCATCACCAAGAATCTCAAGTTCCCTCTCCCCCACCGGGTTCCCAAGGCTTCAACCAAAAAGATATTTGCAGCTCAAAGACCTTCGACTTTTGCTTAAGTGGATTTGAGGGGTTTGTTGGCGTGGAAAATGCGGGGATGCAGTATATGAATGAACTGCGCTTATGGCTATTTGCACTTGTGTACTGGGCTGATGGACTGGTTGAAACGCACCCTTCCGCTGTCGCCATGATCCAGCGGCCTTCTCTTTAGTCTATGGAGCGAAAACTTTTTTAAATTTTATAAATTTTCTTAAAAAAAATTCATGATAATTGTTTATTTTAGCAATCCTGGCTCGTAATCCCTAACCGTGATTGTATCAGTATTCCGCAATGCTAGTGATGTTGACGTTTTTTTAAAGCAATTGTAATTTCATTATTTTTGTTTTGTTAACTTCCACACCACTTGACTAACCCATTGTTAAACAAGGAAAAGTATGCAGTGGAAATATATGTCCACAGCTAAACCAAGAATCTCATATATTTTAATTCGAATCTCTCGGTTATCTAAAGCCTTAGATTGCTGAGAAGTGATCAACGCTATTTCTCAGAATTGATCAGAACTTGAAAGGAATAAGAATAATAGTATAAAGAAGAAAATAGAGAAAAGTATTAGAGAGAATAAATTACTCGTTAATACAGCTTCAGTAACTTGTTAAAGCAATTTATTCTAACTAGTTATTCAAATCTCTCGAAGTTTGTACTTTTTTTTTTGCCGGAGCCCTAAAACTTCCTTTTGCCGCGCTGTACTCCGTACATGTACTGTACATATAACTCTGAGCTTTCGGGCCCTCTCTTCAACAGCATAAACACTCTGTCCGCATCCCTTCCAGTGACTATGGCTCCGCGTCAAGCGACACACGTGCAGATTCGGGAGAATGGTGGGTTGTTCAGTCTTGCTATTCCTGTCTTGCTCTTAACTGACCCTCGTCAGCAAGCGGATCTCGAGGCATCCGGAGAGAGCTCCGGAGCTGGAGAAAATGGTTGTGAGGAAGAAGCCTTCCTAACTAGCCAACCCCCACCTGCAGCGAGTTGCTCTCCTACAAAGATTGTATGATAGCCACGGCAACCACGATGCTCTACAAGAAAGTAATGTCAACAAACAGATGGCAGAACCCCTCCAAATTTCAATTGAATGGCCGCAAACGCAAGCGAGTGTATGAACAGCAGACTGATCCTGTTAGACATGGTTTTGACAAGCGACAGCATAGTCCTACAAGCCTGGTGAAGACACAGGAATCAGGGAACCAACGCAAGCCGATCTATCTCCAGTTCCCCGGATAGTGGACCAAGATGTATACATTCACCCACCCTTTGATGCTTCTTCACAGTCTACCAATTTCACCACCACGGTGTTTACCTACACGTAAACAACGGTACCCCGAACTTGAGGATTCGCCTGATGATTCAAATCCGTCCTCAAGGCTGTCACGGACCGACGACAGACTCGCTGAACATTGGGTGCTTCACGAATGCGAGTGGCCTAAAGAGCTTTTAAGACCCAATCCCATAGAGCAATTTTATGCGCGACCAAAACTCCAGACGAAGTCAACTAGTTTGAACACTGCAAGTGAAACGACTTCACAAAGTACACAGAGAAACCCTTACAACCTCACATACTACGCTACATATCTCGAGACAAAGGGCTGTTTTATATATGACCATGATGGCGGTGTTGATAGTGACAAAAGAGTTGTCTGTTCTCAATTACTGAGTACAAATCCGGAGCTCCCTAGTAAAACTGTGTTTGAAGTGAAGTGTGGAAACACCTTGATATTGCAGATCGACAGAATGCACACTTCATTGCTCTCTCAGTAAGAGGTGTTGTTAATCTCTTCAGATTTGTAAACCGTGAGGCAGAACTACATCGACATGTTCTGGCATTTTCTGTTTCACATGATCACCGAGATGTCAGGATCTATGGCCATTATCCTGTGATAAATGGAGAGAGGACCACCTATTACCGCCATTCCATTCGTCAATTTAACTTCACAGAGTTGAATGGCAAAGAGAGATGGACATCTTACAAGTTCGTGATGGGTGTGTATAGTGACTGGGCGTCTTCTCATTTTAAAAGATTGTGCTCTGCTATTGATGAGCTACAGGCCGTTGACTTTGACATGTTGCAGCAGCCGGAGACGCCACATCAACCTGAGGTTTTACATCAGTTGAAGCTGAGTTTCTCGAAATCAACCGGACTTTCACAAGGTGCCGAAGGTGTTGATATACAGGGTTCAAGTGCTACCTCTCTATTGAAGAAAACTGGAGCCGCTCCGCAGAATACTCCCTCAGGTGCACCCGAAAAGAAATCTGCAGAAGCGTTCAAAGTGCCAGGGAAAATACGCCGATATTATTAGATAGTTGCTACTCTTGTTAGTTGGGATGGTTTTCGACGAAAAAGAGCATCACTTTCATTACTTACTACTTCGGGCAACCTGGGAATTGGGCTTCAAAGAGCAGCAGAAATCATTGACTCGTGGTATCCCCAATGTATTATGCGACATGTTTAGTTCTGTTTAGTTCAGCGATTCACATAGCTAGCACTTGGCATTTCCCGTCATTCCGTATGATTCTTCCAGGGCGTCTCGTTCATTAAGCGCACATTGAGTATATTGAATATTATGCTATGAATTACCAGCAGGTGTTAATATTTTGATTCTGTGGCTCTGAGCTGTGATGATTAAGTTGGTGGTAATCCAAAGGATCCGTAAGACATAAGAATTGCCTAGAAATTGAAAATTAATATCTCTAGAATTTTTCAACTGGGGAATTGAGGCAACTCTTAGATGCAGGGTTTTGAAAATTGATATAACCACCTACCTTCCTTTCCTTATCTGCATTCTGAAGGGATACATGATCCTCGTTACATCCATAATCAAATCCGTAGCCAGGGCCGGAGCCCTGTCGGTATCACTCTTTCATCTACCGCCGTTGCGTCATCTCCAATCCTGCTTGAAATGCTTAAAGTCCTCTATAGTTTTCACAACCCGGAATCCTGTTGTTTCGCGGCTGTCAGATAGGTTCCCATGCTGCAAGGGTATTTCAGCAATCCTTTGCCTCCTCGCACGCGGATATGGGAGTCCTGTATCTTCCTGTATCTTTTTTTACTGACCGCCTTACCTAAAACTTCTCGCAGAATTGATGAGGCTCTGCCAACCGCCATCCGATCCAACCAGTCACCACTGCCAGTAGATGCCCCATGGGCGCATGACGGTGGCGGAGGCGTTTGCGCATCTACCGACTCATTTCTGAGCTCATAATCGTTATATATTTCCATTGTCGTCTGTGGTGGAGTTTATCTGGAATAGAACCAAGTCGGCGGAGTCGGTAAGAAAATCCTGAGGGAGTCTAGAGACTGACCTCTGCTTGAGTCTGACCGGCATGCACGAGGGTCATCTTTAGAACACTTTCCGCGGCCATATCTACCTAGTAGGTATATCAAGGCAGTCCCGTCGAAAGAATCACGAAAAGTCTGCTGCAGAGGGGAGTGTGCCATGGTAGTTGGTATTATTCTGATTTGTACCAGACAATTGATTCTCATCATTTGATAAAATCTCCTCTAAAATTCTGTCAAGATCATTCCATGAAGTTTGTGATATATATAAGTCAAAGTGTTTAGTTCCAGACGGAGACGAAATAGGAGAGGAGGGACAACAAACAGGACGGACAAAGGGGAACAATGATTAAATATCAAGATCTATTAACAATGCTTTTTATCTTTTTGTCTTCTCCAAGAAGTCCTATAAGTATCTCAATACTCGTAGTTATACTTCCTGAATTCTATATCCCCATCACTCTCTCACTCTCAACTCTTCAATTGCTATTGTAAGAAAGCTCTGAAAACCCTTACAATGGAATTGCCCTTGTGTTTGTTTTAATAAAGCAGCACCTATCTATAATTTAAATCCATATGATTAGTTGGAAATTAAAATAAGCACCCAACAAACTTCAACCCCAAGTCAATTCAACCCTCCATCGATCATCCTCCTCATCCACCCATCCATTGGTGTGTCAACTTCCGTCCAAAATGTTTGCACGATATACATTCCGATGCTCCCAGCCTCTAGCACAGGTGAGTTCGTTCTAAAAAAACATCCATTGCTGGTGCCCGCGTTCCTGACGCTTCTCTCCGATTGCGCAAAGAGTGTGCGAAAATATTCCTCAGAAGCCCCAGCAAAGTCATCGCGAATTCCGTTAATTGGAGGCATTACTCTCGCAGCTGGCGCCGGATATTACTACTACTGGCAAACTACTTCCGCGAAGTCTGAGCCGAAGGAACGCAGCACCGTCTTCAAGGGAGGGGACCAGGGATGGATTGGCCTCAAGCTGGCCCACATCGACAATGTCAACCATAACGTCAAGAAACTCCGCTTCGAGTTTGAGGATCCCGAAAGCGTTTCTGGTCTTCATATCGCGTGTATGTCCCATTCCCATTTTCTGGAACTGTTGGTTGATCCACCGATTTTATGCGGCTAACCTCTGATCACAACAGCCGCCCTTCTGACCAAATACAAGGGCCTAACGGACGAGAAGCCGACAATTCGTCCTTACACTCCTGTCAGCGATGAAGGTATGTGGGTGGGACAAGTAGTCCCAAGAATCCTGGCTCCCTTGGGTGGGATAAGGTAAATAACAAAGGATGTGCTAATCCAACATGACAGGCCAGCCTGGGGTACCTGGATCTCCTGGTAAAGAGATACCCCAACGGCCCGATGTCCAACCACCTGCACAACATGGCAGTAGGCCAACGGCTTGACTTCAAAGGCCCTCTTCCCAAGTATCCATGGGAGCCTAGCAAGCACGATCACATCTGCCTGATCGCAGGCGGCACCGGGATCACGCCCATGTATCAACTCGTCCGCAAGATCTTCAGCAACCCCGAAGACAAGACCAAGGTGACGCTCGTCTTCGCCAACGTCACGGAGGAAGACATCCTGCTGCGGAAGGAGTTCGAACATCTCGAAAACACCTACCCTCGGCGCTTCCGTGCCTTTTACACCCTCGACAAACCGCCCAAGAACTGGGCGCAGGGCACCGGTTTCATCACCAAGGACCTGCTCAAGACCGTGCTCCCCGAACCCAAGACAGAGAATATCAAGATTTTCGTGTGTGGGCCGCCAGCCATGTACAAGGCGATCAGCGGGCAAAAGGTCAGCCCCAAGGACCAGGGCGAGCTCTCTGGCATCCTGAAGGAGCTTGGATATAGCAAGGAGCAGGTGTACAAGTTTTAGGTTTGCGTGCTCTTTACTGGACAGGGGGGGGAGGGATAAGGGATGCTTACAATCTTCCAACTTTTATTATCCAGCTGTTTTTCTTTTGCTGACTACTAGAGAAAGAGCCTCCCGCGGATATGTATTAGATAGATACTAATGCAGGTAATGTGATTTTTCTATTTTCAGGGTCCCTGTGTATATATATATATGTATATCGTTGTGGCTTGATTAGACTAGTTGGTACAATCTTTATTATCAGTTATAGTTACCGGTATTAACTAAGTAACTTATTGCCCGTTCGATTCCCTCAC
The DNA here is from genome assembly GCF_000149585.1 of Histoplasma mississippiense. NCBI lineage: Eukaryota > Fungi > Ascomycota > Eurotiomycetes > Onygenales > Ajellomycetaceae > Histoplasma > Histoplasma mississippiense. Next base: position 1,545,795 of record NW_001813980.1, read on the forward strand.
CCTTTAACTAATTAAAGTGCTAGTTATTTACCATTCAGAGGGCTTTACTCCGTAGAGGTGGCTCAATGCCCGTGGCTTGCTCACTAGCTCATTAAGCATTGCCCAGGAATCCCGAGAATAACCTCCCTCCTTTGCGCTGCTTACTTATTTGAGATTTCGGTTTCAATCCTTAGTGGGAGAGGAAAGATTTTTGAAACCAAACTCCGTATCTATTTATCTATTTAACCCCCCCTCCCCGGATGTAGTTGAGTATTAAGGGATTGATTGTGGTTGATAAGTATATATATCTGGGCAAAAGGGGGATCAAACCAAACCCACCCGCCACCGCCCGTAGTTGTGTTGAGAGAACAAATGGCTAAAATAGAAAGCTGGGAGGGAAAGGCGATGTCATAATAAATACTCGGGGTCAGCCCAGCGTTCATCAAGGGGGACAGCGTAGGT
>NW_001813980.1:1546403-1548910 GCF_000149585.1 Histoplasma mississippiense
GAGGGAAAGAGATGGGGAAAGAGAAAGCGATTTCGTGCTGGCTCGTCTGAACTCATCCCCATCCCCGCGGTTGGCACTGCCCCAATTCTGTTGTTCTGATTATAATTAAGTGCTCGCGATTATTATTCTCCAAAAGAACCGTGTCAGCGGGGGAGGGGGTTGCCGTTGGCTATGACATTGCTTAGCTCCTAACCAGTACATAGTAGGTAACAGAGCCTAGCAAGGGGGACGAACATGTTGTTTCTGGCCCAGGCGCAGGCGTAGGGGCGTTCCCTGGAAAGAGCTAAGTTAGCGGTTAGAAGAAACCGATAAAAAACACGATGGGAGATTTGATAAACCACCGGCCCGTGAGCAAAAAAAAATAAAAAATAAAAATAAAAAATAAAATAAAATAAAATGTGCGGTTTAATCAACGGAGGCATCCCCCGCCCCCCCAGCGCAGCCACCAATGCCCCCAAAGTCACCTTGGGGCTTGCAACGTTGCGATCTGCAGCCCAGGTCCATATTTCCTTTATTTTATTTTTATTTATTTGATTTATTTTCTCTATCCCAGCGCTACAAAAAGTAGAGAAGACGTACTGTTTCTATACTGACATATGTTATAGTTATATATATATATATATATATATGTGTGTGTGTGTGTGTGTGGGTGTGGGTGTGGGTGTGTAAGGGAAGATTTCACAACGGGAAGGGTGAGGTGGAAGCCCTTCTTGAAGGGGCAGTCGACTCGAGCCTCCCTTGGAGAAATAGGCGGCTGCAGGTGCGAGAAATACTACGCTGCAGTAGGGAGAGCAGAATCTCGAGGGAATTTCGGGGCAAGTTGTACCGTGGTGGGGAGGGGTGCTTGCTTACTGTAGCTGCGGAAAATTCTTCGTATTCTTGTTTGCCTTTTTTTATTCCCTGTTGCTTGTAAAAGCTGGGTCTGCCTGGAGCCGGGGAAAGAGTATGCTTAGGCGGTGTGATTGGGGAGGAATGGGGGTTGTCGCACACGCCCAGAGCAATATTTGGAGGCTAGGCATCTAAAACGCACCTTGATCAGCCGCCAGAGGATGTGGGCTATTAACAAGAAACAAGGAAAAAGAAGCCAGGAGGAGGAGGCAAAATGACAATACGAATACTTCTCCCCATAACGGGAAGAAATCACGAACATCAATGTGATGCCTGGAAGGTTATATTAAAGGATAATAATCCCCTCATATTTATTGAGATATAGATATCCAGTCAGTCAATTTACCGTCATGTGGGAAATTGAAATAACTTGTTAGGAGAGGGAGAATGAACTCAGATAAGCTCTGAAATGGGCAGTATACGCTGCGTAGAAGGAAGGCTATATACTGCACTGTAAGTTAGAAGGTATAGTTAGAAGGCTGACAGAGTTTCTTCCATCATCGAACTGGCAGCCGACCTCTCGCTGCTAAAGGTCCCTCACGAGAACGGCGCACAAGAGGCTGGGCAAGGGCGACAAGCACAAAACGGCGTTAGGTGACTGTGCTGGGCAGCAAACTGACTTCTCAGGTTGGCTGTTAGGACCAATTCCCAAGGGCCCAAGACAGCCAATAGCGTCGAGCGCTACTGGGGAGGGGAGGGGAACAAGAGTGGACCGACTCCCGGTGACTTCAGTAGGGAATCGAGGAATCAGGCGCCGTGAGTACGTGCCTACAGCGGTGCCAGGCCTCGCCTCGGGCCAAATATATAGGCACACGCACAGCACGCGCACTGCAGCCCGCAGCCCGCAGCCAGCCTTCGGCCCGGCCAGGCCGAAGGGCCCGCCTAAAAGCGGCGCTGGGTGCCAGCCGTGGGGGGTTTAGCCTTTCCGGCCAGCCAACAATGAACCCACAACCCGCCCTAACCGGGAAAGGACTGTGTTCGCCGTCCAACGTCCTCGTCCACGTCCACGGGTGGGACTGCCGCCGACGTCCCAGCTGCGATCCCCCGGCGATACGGGCCCCGACCGCTTGGGTATTTATTAATCCAGGCACATCCGCCCTCTTCCCGCTCTTCTCGCTCTTCTCTCCCTTCTGCTTTCTCCTGTTTTCTCCTTCCTTCTTCCCCCCAGAGTCGAACACACTGTATCCTGACGCTCTCCGTTTCTTGTTGGCGCCATCTTGTGGATGTTTTACCTGCCACCCGCATTAACGTTATTCTCTAGCAGCAGCAACCCCATTCAACACACACACACACACACACACACACACACACACACACACACACAGGCTGCATCGCGAAACCAACTCAAGTCTCTTTGTTTTTTGTTATCGCATCATACCCGCACGCGCCCAAGATGTCGAGGAAAGATGACAAGTCTAAAGAGAGTACCGCCATTGTAACGGTCAACATTGATGATTTCACCAGAACTCGCGACAGCGTAAGTTTGCATCTGTGGTCCTTGTTTTTGTTCCTTGTGCCCTGTTCCCGTTGTGGTGCTGGGTTGTTTGGTGCCGCTCCTCCCTGCCCCAGCGCGTCAACTACGCGAGCCAAATCAAAACAAAAACAACCCCGATTAGGAA
>NW_001813980.1:1549059-1686945 GCF_000149585.1 Histoplasma mississippiense
CATAACAGAGCGACCTTTTTCTTCCATGCCCAGTTAGTTGCCCTTGCGCAGGTGGTCGTCTCCCTCTCTTCCTGGCGTTGGCCTTGCAGTCCCGCCCTCCGCTGGCGTCCCTGCGTTTGCCATTCCTTATCCACCAATCCCCATCCTTCGTCACCTCACCACTTCCCCTGCACCCAAAGCCACCAAGATCTCTCCCGTCATGCCTTCTTCACGTGCTACTCTCCCTACCATCCTTCGTCACCTTCTTATCCCTAATTCTCCCCCTTATACCCACGCCCCGCCTCTGTCCCTCACCCCACCATCTCTGCTGGAAACCATCAATCGCGTCATCCTTCCCATCAACGTTGCTTGTGGCGACCTCATTGCCGCCAGCGAGGACCCAACAAACAGAAGTGCCTTAGCTCTAACACACATCCAGGTCATCGTTTCTCTCGCCACCCTCCAATCAGCCGTCTCAGACCTGTCGCGCGCATATATCAATCATGCCAACACGGTGCTGAACCGTGGTCCCTCCACTCTCGATCTGGGCGGGATCACCTCGAGTCTACTCGAGAATGGCTTCCTCAGCGGTGGCCGTGGCCTTAGCCCCGGCGGTGGTCTTGCCGCTGGTCCCCGTACTCTAGGCAGAGTTGATGCCATCTCTGGGGCCAAGAAGAAGCGCAAGCGCGCCCCACCTGATCCCAATGCGCCCAAGCGTGCTTTGACACCATATTTCCTCTACATGCAACATAACCGCGCTTCAATTGCACAGGAGCTGGGGGAGAACGCGCGACCGAAGGAGGTCGCTGATGAGGGGACGAGGCGTTGGGCTGAGATGCCTGATGAGGAGAAGCAGGTATGTTAAAAAGCCAGCCAACCCGCTTAATACTACTCTGCCAAATATCCAATTTACTAATAAGCAATACCCCTTAGATCTGGAAAAAACTCTACGCGGAAAACCTAGCAGTCTACCAGGAGAAAATGCGCGCCTATAAAGCTGGCTTGCCCGTTCCTGAGGATGGCTTGTCGACTACCGCAGCTGCCAATGCAAACGCTAATGCTGCTGCTATGCAATTGCAGCAGGGCGTCCACCGGGCGGCGGCGGGCGAGGAAGATGTGTCGTCTGAAGGGTCTGAGCAGGAATCTGATGAGGAGGACGAGGAAGAGGAGGAGGAGGAGGAGGAGGAGGAGGAATCGTCGCCAGAGCCTGTACGGGAACCGACACCGCCACGGTCGAATAAGCGACGGAGGACTACTGGCGGTGCTACTTCTGATGCGAAGGTAGCGACGCCCACGGCTGGGAGTGCCAGCGCGAAGAAGGCGTCGCCAGAGAAGAAGATGAGAGGTGCTGCTAGGAAGGAGAAGGAGAAGGAAGAGACTGCTGCGAAACCGAAGCGCGGTGCTGCTGCCGCGAACGAGACACCGAAAGGTGAGAGGAGAGGGGGGAAGAAGAAGCGGAAGAGTGAAGCAGGGGATTGATTGATTGACCTAAGCCAATTTGATTAAGGCGGGCTGGGGTGGGTCTTTTGCTTTTTCGAATTTTGGTTTTCCTTTTTGTTAATAAGCTCTCATGTTGCTTCTGATTTTGTTTCAAATTGCTGCGGGTGTTTGCATTATTTTATTTTCCTTTTTTTCTCCTTTTTTTTTTTCTGTTTCTGGTGTGTTTTCTTAACAATCTCATGTTTTGCTCGGAGCCACTGTTGGTTTGTACTGTAGGAAAAGCTGTTACTTTTACGGATTGGGTTTGATCGTTTGTTAGTTTATGAGCCTGGAATTGGGATTTGAGACATGGGGTTCTCTGCATTTCTGCTCTGCATTTCTATTCTAATTTTATTCTATTCTGTTTTGGCAATCGGGAAAACTTCAATGTGTTGATATCATTGTTGCTTTTAGCTAGCCAACGCGGTTAACTACTTTACGTCGTCTGTAATGTGCAGAGGAAAAGAAAATATTGATGATCTTTTAACTAACTATCCGTACCGATACGGAGTACTCCTGGGCGGGGTGGGGCGTGGGGGAAAGGGGCCCGGTTCTTTGGAGCTTGCATTTGGGAGATCGATCTTAGCCGCTGGAACCTTGGAAGTTGTCGCCACCACCACCACCGTCGTTCATCATCTGCCCGGCGTCAAACGTATGGTGGGGTGCAATAGTCTTTTCCTCCCCTGGCTGCGTGCCCCATGATGGGGGGTGGAGGGTGGAAGGTGGGTGGTTTGTCGTAGTTTACTTTTACTATAATATAATTATACCTTTTGCTTCCTTTTGTGCTCAGTGTTTATATTGTTTTTCAAGGAGGAAAGGAGGGTGGCGAGGTAGGGTGGGTAGGTACTGGTCCACGGGTATCTGCGCAGTATGCATATGATGCATGGGCCACCCCAGATCGACAACTAAGGAGGGGAAGATTCTTTGCCTTGAGACAAGCCTCAGAGCTCGGAGCTCAGAGGGGGAGGGGGAACACCAAGGGGACACGAACCTGTTCGCATTGGTGTGAGAGAGAGAGTGAGAGAGAGAGAGAGAGTGTGTGTGTGTGTGTGTTGTGTGTGTCCGCGCTAACCCGTAACCAAAGCCCATAACAGGCCGTCGAATTTTTTAACTAGTTGGCTGAAAGAGGTCTTGCCCCGGTTTTTGGTCGCATGCGGGTTTCTTTTTCTTTTTCTTTTTCTTTTTCTTTTCTTTTCTTTTTTTTTTTTTTAATTTTCTTTCTCGCGTGCTGGAGCACCCTACTTGATTAATCTATCTGCAATAACTATATACTGAGTGGTTTTTTGTCGATAGAGTTACGGGGTCAGAAGGGATGATGGGGTTTTTTTTCTTTCTTTTCTTTTTTTGTGTATGCAGCAAATTCATGCTTCTTGACGCCTTGGGGGCTTGCCAATGGTATTTTTGAGTTTTTGGCTCTGTGATGTGAGGAGATGGATGCCAGGGAGTCTACTCCGTAGCATTTTCACAGAGATTGTTTGCTGCTGCTGGCTGACAAAATCTGTTTATGATTGATATACGGATTTTTTTTTTTTTTTTGCTTCTCCCTCCCCCGCTCCCACATACAGAGATTCTCTTTCCACATGCATCACGGACACATGGCATATGGAACAGAACTTATGTACGGAGCTTTTTTCAGGACGATATATACAGAAACCAAGACTAGAAACGTCACAAGAGTTTCTCGAAGGAAGGAATAAGCAACACTTCTTGGCGTTTACGGGAGACCCGCTTCAATGGCGACCAGAAGATAGAGAGAAGGCAAAGGGACTTCTCGAGGAATCGTTGCTAAACAACCAGCTACGCCCAGTTACGCTCCTAGCATCGAATCGGATTGACGATAGACAAGAGTGTTCAAGAAGGCCAGCCAGGATGATATTTCGGAACGTCCCCGTACCCGATCAATCTGCTTTCCAGCGAGGCCCAGTCGATTGTTCAGTTCCACGCGCCTTTACATGTTAGTGGTAGAAGGAAAGCTCTACCACAGGCGCGAGGCGGCAAAAGGAGTTGGGACGGCAGATACATCTGTAAGGCGGTTTGTTTTAGCTTACTAATAAAGGTGCAGTCCAGCAGTGGTTAAAAAAGGTAATGACCTTGGTACTGCCCAGTCGGACGCTAAACCGTGCAAGGCAACTCGTTATCCAAAACTTCCTCCACCACACTTTGCTTGCTCAATCCCAGCTGCCTTTGGACATTGGAGCTCGGTGTACAGCATTGCTGGCAAGAGGAGAAGATAAGTGGAAGAATAGGAAGAAGAGAAATATTTGTAATTACAAAAATAGGAACAAGAAGAAACGAAAATTACTACACATCTACACAGATCAGGCTTCTCGAGAGAATCTTGGATCGTCATTTATTTTTTTCTTTTTTTGCCTTTTTCGATTGCTTCTGCTCTTCTGCGCTGCGTTGGCTGGCCTCTCCTGGTAAATAGAGATTCGCCAGACAACCCCATATTGTCCTGCTGCTCTGTGTAACTCCCACCGCGACGACCATTATCTGATATCGAGCTGTTCTGCTCTCTGCTCTTGCTCTCTATTCTTGGTTAATTTCTATATTTAGTTAGCCACAAGCTTGCTGAATCCTGACCAAATGCAGCTTGTTCCGAGAGAGGTGAGCAGCTTCCTCCAGTACGTTTGTATTATGTATATTTCATCTTTGTCTTTTATTTTAATTTATTATTACGAAGCCTACATCTGCCTGTGATGCGCAGTCTGTTTCGTTGCCTCCTTTTTTTCCCCTTGAATTTTCTTGCGGGCTTCGAACTTGAATATACCCTGACTGACCCCCCTCCCTTATAGCTTGACAAGCTTGTCACCTCCCAGCTTGGCTTTCTGGCTCAGCGGCGTCTGGCTCGTGGAGTTCGGTTGAATCATGCGGAAGCGACGGTTAGTAAAGATTTGTTCTTTATAACCATGCGTAAAACAAATCCCTTTTGGAATCCATTGTTTTGGCTTCGTTACTGACTCGACTAATTGGCTTGGGAGAGGGTTTTCTAGGCATTAATTGCATCAAACATACAGGAGGTACGTTTTAACCATTCGATACTGTTTGCTCGATGACGAATTTACATTCAATTTCATACGGAACTTATCTCTGACATGCATGCTACAGCTGATACGTGATGGCCACCATACTGTGGCCGACCTGATGGCCATCGGCAAGATGATGCTGGGGCGACGTCATGTTCTGCCATCGGTGACCTCCACCGTTCATGAGGTCTTTGTGGAGGGCACTTTCCCTTCCGGCACTTATCTAGTAACCATCCACGAACCTATCAGCACCGAGGACGGCGATTTGGAGAAGGCCTTGTATGGCAGTTTCCTGCCCGTGCCTTCGAAGGATATTTTCCCTGATCCTGATCCGGAAGATTATCACCCTTTGAAAATGCCGGGGGCGGTTATTCCTGTAAAGCAGTCCAGAATTATGCTAAATGAGGGACGTAAAAGAATCTCTCTTAAAGTAACCAGTAAAGGGGATAGGCCCATTCAGGTTCGTTGGCTTCTACGCCTCGTCAAATTTTCCTTATCACGCTTCTTTTAGACGCATGCTGACCTGCGTTGCCTGGCTGGGGGTTTTCTTAGGTTGGCTCCCATTACCACTTCATCGAGGTCAATCCGCATCTGGATTTTGATAGACTCAGATCGTATGGCTACCGCCTGGATATTCCCGCGGGAACTGCTATCCGGTTCGAACCTGGAGATTCCAAAACGGTGACTCTCGTTGAGATAGGTGGAAACAAGGTGATTCACGGGGGTAATTTCCTGGCCAGTGGCAAAGTCGACCTCACCAGGGCAGATGAAATTCTTGAGCGACTTCAAAAAGCCGGGTTCGCGCATACACCTGAGCCAGCAAGTGGTATTACCCATATCGACCCGCATTCGATGGATAGGGAATCGTACATGCGCATGTTTGGCGCCACCACCGGCGACCTTATTAGACTAGGCTCAACGGATCTATGGATAAAGGTAGAAAAGGACTTAACTTCGTTTGGGGATGAGTGTACGTTTGGCGGGGGCAAGACCTTGAGAGAAGGCATGGGCCAAGCGTCCGGAAGGTGCTCAGACGACGTACTGGACACCGTTATTACGAATGCACTTATTGTCGATTGGACTGGGATTTATGTAGCTGATATCGGCATTAAGGATGGAAATATTGTCGGTATCGGAAAAGCAGGGAACCCTGATGTTATGGATGGGGTCTATCCGAATATGTTTGTTGGATCTGGTACTGATGTAATTTCTGGGGAACGAAACATAGTCACCGCTGGTGGCATCGATACTCACATTCATCTTATCACCCCGGATCAGGTACAGGAGGCTCTGGCGTCAGGTGTCACCACGATGCTGGGTGGTGGTACAGGTCCCAGTACTGGAACAAACGCGACGACGTGTACGCCGGGGCCGAACCATATGAAGAATATCATCCAGGCCTGCGACGGCTTACCAATAAATTTTGGGATCACGGGTAAAGGGAATGATTGCCAGCCCCAAAGTCTGAGAGAGCAGATTCGTGCTGGAGCTGCAGGTCTGAAACTACATGAAGACTGGGGCTGTACCCCAGCGGCAATCGATACATGTCTCTCGGTTTGCGATGAGTATGACGTGCAGTGTCTCATCCACACCGATACCCTTAACGAATCTGGTTTTGTCGAACAATCGATCCAAGCATTCAAGGGTCGCGCCATCCACACCTACCATACCGAAGGCGCGGGTGGAGGCCATGCGCCGGATATCATCTCAGCCGTCCAATTCCCTAATGTCCTTCCAAGTAGCACGAACCCCACACGCCCATTCACTTTAAATACTCTAGACGAGCACCTTGACATGGTCATGGTATGCCATCATCTTTCCAAAAACATCCGTGAAGACGTCGCATTCGCCGAGAGCCGTATTCGTGCTGAAACAATTGCGGCAGAAGACGTGCTGCACGACCTGGGTGCCATCAGCATGATTTCTTCAGATTCCCAGGCTATGGGTCGCTGCGGTGAAGTGATTCTTCGCACGTGGAACACGGCGCATAAGAACAAGCTTCAGCGTGGCCCCTTAGAGGAAGATAGAGGAACGGGCGCGGATAATTTTAGGGTGAAAAGGTATATCAGTAAGTATACGATTAACCCGGCAATCACGCAGGGAATGTCCCACCTTATTGGCAGTGTTGAGGTGGGGAAGGTTGCAGATCTTGTCATGTGGAAGTTTTCGGACTTTGGGACGAAACCAAATATGGTGTTGAAATCTGGTATGATTGCTATGGCGATGATGGTATGTAAACCGGATATGTCACTCCTCCAGAAGGAAATGGAGTATGACTCTGGATGAGTGTGATATCTGAAATTGGTGTATTTGAATAGGGCGACGCGAACGGTTCGATCTCAACTATCGAACCCATGTTGATGAGGGCGATGTATGCTGTGAGTTTTCTCTCCTATCGTCTGTCGTCTGTCTTTTCGCTCTCACTCTCCCTCGTCTCCCGTTTGTAGTTCGATCACTAAGAATAGTAAATTCATAGGCCCACCTTCCCAGAACATCCATAATGTTTGTCTCCCAAGCATCGAAAAGCCTGGGCATCATTGATTCGTACGGGCTCAAAAGGCGCGTCGAAGTAGTGAAGAATTGTCGAAATATTAGCAAGAAGGATATGAAATTTAACGATGTGATGCCCAAGATGAGGGTTGATCCAGAAAGTTATGTAAGTCGTTTATTCTTCCCGTTCATCCCCTACATTACCCAGGCCTGGCCTGCCAGTGTTTATCCTGTATTCCCCTGTCCTGTTGTCGTATTAAGAATGGTTTGTTCCAATAAGGGCACAAGCCCTTGAACGGGGTCGATTCGTGCATGGAAACTCTTGCTAACATAAAACCTTCCTTTTCCCCCGCCCCTTTTTTTTTCGGAAATAGGTTGTCGAAGCAGATGGTAAAATTTGTCGGGCGGAGCCAGCTGCGCAGCTGCCCTTAACGCAGGAACATTTTATTTTTTAATTAAGCTTTTTCTCAGCTTCTCTACCCTACCAGCCCTCTTTTCAGCCATTGCAATTGATAGTGGGAATGTGATGTACAGGACAGGACCGTGCAGCACATAACGTATTTTGCCCTGGTTAGATGATAGTTAAAGCCGAGGGAGCTATACATATATTATAATTATACTTGTGTCACTTTCGAGAACATCCACTATGGCCAGTTTTCGAGGCTGAATAAATAAAAGTCCTTTTCGTTTGAAGAAGTCTAATATCAAGTGACGTGATGTCTTATCATATCTACTCCACTCCAACCAATATAGGTATCAAGCAAAAGGAGAAAATGGCTGGTCTCGTGAAGATGTGCTGCTGGTACTAGAAAAGCAGAAAAGCAGAAAAGCGGGAGAAAGGTAAAAAAAATGGGAGTCAGTCCTGAAAAAGGGAACCAAATGTACTGTACATGACAACTAGTCGACCTTCCCATCCCACGTATAGTTGCAAGAGATAAATAATAAAATGAACATGCATGAGAATCCAGAATCCAGAAATGAAAAATCCCGCCCCTGTAATTCCTTAAGAGGGAAAATTTTGCTTAGTTCTCCACGCCTCCTTTGACGCCCTCATTATTTTATTTTATTTTTATTTTTATTTTTATTTTTATTTTTTTTTTAAAAATAGCTGGGAGATCATAAATATACATGTATGTACATGTAACATACATACATTACATACACAACACAACACCCAATTCTCTATCCGCGCTGCGAGCGTTTACAGCTCAACCTCCTCCTCGGTGTGGTTATTGCCTGCGCTAACAGGTGAGTAGAGAGTAGACCATGCCTCGTACGTGCCCTTACGAGCTGCATGGTATGCGGCCATACGGCGCTTCCTTCTCGCGCTCGTCGTATATGTGTCTGTCATGGATTGTTCGGAGCCAACAGCGGACGGGGACAGCGAGCAGGTGCTCTCATCGTCGAGAAGATTGTCGGCGAGACTGTCATTGTTGTCATTAAGGATATTGGTGTCGGTGGGTGGTTGGTGGCAATTATCGTCTTGGGTGGTCTGTGGCTGTGGAACCGGGAGGGAAACGGATATGCTGATATTTTGAGGCTGCGGTTGGGCTTGTGAGGTTCGCGGGGAAGAATCACCATTGGCAGCATTTTCGTTATTGAAGTCTGGAAATGAAGACGGGAGGTGGAATTCCAGTTCGTGATTTCGGTGTTTTTCTTGCAGAATGTGTTTTATGGCGACTATTTGGGAGTTCAGGGATGACGATTGTGAGTCCACATTATATGATTCTAGGTTTATATTGTTCGACGTCTGCTGAGAGGGCAAGGAGGTCGCTCCGGGACAATTACCAGCTTGTTGAAGCTGAAATCCAGGTCCGCGACCCGAGTCAGAATCATGTTCCCTGCTGCTGATTGATGGGATAACTGAAGGCAGCTCGTTATTTTGGATGAAAGAGATAGATAAATCTGTCTGCTGTGTTGAATTTTTTGTTGATGAAGAATCACTTCCCAACCGTTTCCGTTTCAGTGACCGGCTGTTAGATCGCTGGGCACTCATCGTTCTCATGAACTCATCGTGGGCAAAATTTGAACCAGAGCATAGATGGCCAAATAGAGTGCTTACGGATACCTCTTCGTTCCACGACACAGGGTCTATTGTACAAGGGAAGATGTCCTGTGGTTTGAAGGCTCTGATTAAATTGCAGAGTTCGGCATAGGAAGAGTGACGGGAATAGGGAAAATGCTATTCATATGTTACTTCGAGGCATCCACAAGACAACAACGCATTAAGCGTTGAAATACGGGAGTGGTTAAACAAGGTCAATTGCACTCTTACTATTGTGTTTGGGAGATTACGACCAGGTTCTCCTTCTGGATATAGGGGTATTTCGACGGTATTGGGGTCTGATAGGTTCCTTGCTGGTGTCCCTCGACTTAGAATACTCACGAGTTGCTGGACTGAGATCTCTTGATCCTCCTTTATCCCGTAAGCGTCGAGTGACAACGATTTTGATTTCGACTTATGCGCTTCTGACAAAGCCGCTATTATCGACGTATGGATTTCCTCGTCCTGAATACGCTCAGAACATACGTTCAAAAGTTGCTGGAAGGTAAAATCATCTTGTAGCTCCAACTCATGGCTTTGGTAAAGGTCACCCTTTCCGCCTCCAGCTCCCAATTCAGGAACCTCGGAACCGTCATTCAAACGTGATACAACGGGTGTAATGTATACGAAGGGGCCTTTAGAAATGGTGGAGCAGATCATACCAGGCTCGCAACTATGGATTCTAGTTCCGTGATCGAGGGTTAAACAACCAGGAATTTGCGAATTACCAAGCCTGAATCCACAAAGGAATGGCGCTTCATCAATGCCAAAACCACTCGCATCACGCGTCGCTAGGGATTGATACACTCCCATTTGATATCGGTCAACGTGGATCTAGTCCCGTTCGTCAGTTTCTACTCTCCATGCCTGAATGAATGGAAAATAATGCATATTACCCGGGTATTAAGGGCAGCTGACAACGCTAGCCAGACATCTTCGTAGCCAAATGTCCATACGCGTAGATAGAACAGAGTATTGTCTGGATATGTTTGTACTTTTTCTAAAAGTTCTCTGATTCCTTCCGCTTTTGAGGCAAAAGTTTGGTACACATCAGATTTCGTAGCGAATGTTGTGTCAAGATATATCTTATCAAGCAGCTTGCTTCCAATGGTATATGGAATGAGGACTGGGTTTCTGATGAGATTATCAACCCACCAAGATTCCGCTATGAGAGAAAGTCAGTCTTGCCGGCTGCAACGAGAACCAGATAGAAATGACAGAACGCGGTTCTGCTCAATAAATACAGAACTGAAATGGAAAATGGAACATATACCTCGAATGTCGCCGGTATACAGAATTGCTTTTCCATTCCCCTCTATGAGGAACATAACAGCACCGGGACAATGGTTAGCATCGAAGAGGGTGACACGAATATTGTTTCTTGGGCTCAACTCGATCTCCGTTGGAACATGCAGCGGAATGGGACGCTAGTTGAATCCTATGTTAAGCGGAGTCATATGCGCATCCAAGGTCAAGTATGAGGAGCCATGCATACCAACAGCTTAGATAGGTGTTTGTAGTGCTGCTTCCTTGACTCCAATATCCCCTTGCTAAAGTTAATGCGATGGGGATACTTCTCAAGGCGGAGAAGGATCTGGGTTCAGAGTTAATGACAAATACTCAGTCAGCAGGGAAGGATGCAGGTTACTCTACCTCTCGCGTAGCAGCAGAGCAGTATATGAAAGGTGCTCTCAACGATTCCAGGCCCTGAAGATGGTCGCTATGAACATGGCTAAGGAAACATGCCAGGGGAGCTGGTCGATTGGGGTTCTTTCGAAAATAATCAACTGCTCAAACGAGGGGGTCGCAGGTCAATATATTGCCTCATATAATTTATTAGAAAAGACACCGGTGTGGGGCTATTTACTTCGAATTTGAGGAAACTCTGTGATATTGGTCAACAAATTTCGAACCGAATCATCTGGTAGCTAAGATTCCCCAATTGAAGACAGCTCACCTTCTACGATGCCATCGAAGGTTGACATTGTTACCATGCGCTTCGACTGCAACGCAGCATGCTTTTATTTTGAAACATTGGCCTGTTAGCCGCTTGTAATAAGAGTCTCTACACACATTGACTTAACTTTCTTGCAGGCATCCATCAACTCTATACATCACGTGATACAATGCCAAATTGGGGGCGCTGGCGTTGGTGACGTTTAACTAACTTGGTTAAAGCGTATACTTTGACGCTTCCCAAAATAGATTCCCCCCTTGCTAGGGTATAAATATCACGATTGGCCGCAGCGAGAGATGTTGCGATGTTCCGACAATCTTCCTTTTTGCACTATTTCCCACCGCCAGCAATAAATTGGTGTATCGAAGCTGATACACACATAGTTGTGTGAGGGCAAACGGCCAGTCGTGGACGACCAAGATAAATTGACTGCTCCTCTTCCAATGGACCTGCCAGAAATGGTGACCATCCAGCCTACTCCGAACATGCAGACGAGGAGAGTTGTGCAATGCCTGTCCCATATTCCCCATCCCATTCAACTATGAAGGCCTATTATCAATGGAGCCTTCCCCGGCAATGAAACCATTTTACCCCTGTGTTGCGGGCAAGGAGGATCGTCTGTATGCAGTCCAGGCTCATGCCGGCTGCAGCAAGAAGAGCCTACTTAGGACAAGACCAGGTTTGCTTCTGTATAATGGTAAGAGTAGTAATGGCCCTATCCTCGCTGCTGGGGGTGAATGATCTCAGTGGGCGAGTAGCATATAACGCTTTCAACCTCAACAGTGATATTCAGCTTCCGCCCCTCCGACTAGGAGACTGCCACTTCACTACTGAGATAATGCGCTTCACTGTCACTGGTAACCATATTGCTGCGTTCCATTTTGCCATTGAGGTTTGCGCTGACGGGAAGACGGCGCTGGAAGCATTCGAGCGGAGAAAGTTGAAGAAAGGTGATGACGATACTAAGGGGCGCGGATTTCAACTTGTACGACTTGGTGCGAGCTCCGAAGATGCCAGTCAAGGCTTATTTTCTTCCACTTTATCTCCCTCTCTTGGTGAGACCGTTGCTGTGCTTGACTGGTCGAAGGGCCTGTCCAGCCTTGCATGTGTGTTCTCGCTCCAGATGATGGGCAGTGGACAGCCAAATATATTGGGGCAGCGCTGGGTATTCATGGCTCCTTAGATTGCGCTGAGGGCATGGGGGTTGCATGTGGGTGGTAGGGCCAATACGGCTGTTATAGGCAAGGGGCAACCATAGTGATCAAGTCATTCCATAGATAACCTGAGCAGAAAGGGCGAAGATTTATTTAATATCAATTCAGTCGCTTTGGGGCAACTTCAACGTTTGAAGACCTATAAAAAACTGAAAAGGAAAAATGCGTCACATAATTGCTACATTGCAGTGAGTCAGGATGTTTCCTTGGGCGTTCACAACCCCTTTCCAACTGTGAACTGGGCTATATGAACGAGTCGATAACCTGTTTCCCCTCGAGGGTTAAATGAATCGTTTACAGTTCGAAAACAAACAGGCAAACGTTGAAATTCGATTTCAAACCCAAGCGCCCAAATGTAGAGATCGTGCGGCCATCGTTTTTTTGTTGAAAATGGGTACTCGCTCAACCGGCAGGACATGGTGTGATCCAATAGAGAGCATCCAGTAAATTAAAGCATTCCCAGTCCTCCACGATGCTGTGACCCACGCATCGTCATTATTAGTTTTGAGAGGAATTACAGGATACTCAAACAGACATCATAATAACGATGCGTGGAAAAGTACAGCGAGACAAACTAGCTGTAGAACTGCGCTGGCTTGCCATCCGTTGCACAGGTACTCGCCCAACACTGACACCAAACTAGAGACATGTTTTAGCCAATCACCCAATAAATTGTTGTCGGAGTTTAGACAGTAGTTATCATGGGGATGGCCACATCCCCCGGGCCTCAAGCTTGGGTGGGGCCCAATTTATTCCGTGGGGTGTAATATTTTCACAGAAACGCGAAAAACTCTGGAGTAGCATCGTTAAATACGTGACCATTTTCTATTGGAGACCTGTATGATGAGTACGAACGCATCATCAGGGTTGAATAGGTCTTTCGACTGGTCAGGCCGCTGTCAGACTGCCAGGAAATTGAATATCCAAACACGACAGAATTGGATATCGATTTCCTTAGATTGGCTAACTCACTAAGAGTGGTCGCCCCATTTTGTGAGGGGATATGTATGCACAGTTAAGTTCCAGAGGCAAATTTTGCCAGCGTCACCGCTAGAAAGTTGTTTGACAAGACCCGTCCCAGCTTCTGACCTGTCGCCTGTTTCCATATTCAGCCGGGATCAAGTAATGCGAGGATTAGCCAGCTGGAGCGGTTGAAACGGGAGAATGATTGGGTACGAGACGGTGACCTAGATAGAGCTTGTAGGGTTATGCCCCAGTGACGGTAAGGCAGTATTGGAGCAATGCTGCAAGCGAGCATTCTTGGAGAACATGTGCTGTGACCTGAATGCTTTGAATTTGCCAGGAGGCATTATCCAATGCTTCAATAGGTTGGTCGGACGGCACCATTCCCTGCCACAACCACGCTGTCGTTTTGGCCTTTAACATAAATAGAAGATAACAGCCATGTCCTTCCCCTTCCCCCGTCATATAACAAGGTATGAGCCAGGTGAGACTTCTTTGAAGTTTACAGGTTCCTGGAGCTAAGAGCTGTCTATCATACCCTTGTTAGCCAATCCCGTTAGGTTTCAGACGTGGAGATCACACCCATATTAACTAAGTTCGGAAGCCTGTGGGCGAAGCTATGATTCAAATATCAGCAAGAGTTTAGCCATCGGGCTCCATCCGACCCAAAATTTTTTGTTTCATCCCGGTGGGCGATATTAATTTCAAGCGCCTGCTCGCAGCGTGATCGGTTTGTTGGGTGTGATGTGTCTGGGGATTGCCAACCCATTCGAGGACGTCCAACCTTCACAACACAGACAGCCACCTGCGGCACCACTTCCACGGTTAAGTTCTAACCACTACCATTGCCACCAGCAAACCCGGTTTAACCAACCGATCCAACAGGAACAAAAGCAGAAATAAACCACATGGTGGCCTCTAAAAATCGAACCCGTGTGCCATCCAAACCTTCACGTGCGGCTCCCATTCCCGCCAGTTCAAGCGCTGGCCAGGAGCCTTGAGCCTTTCTTGCAGCAACATCCCAGCGATTCTGCGTCAACGACTAAATAAACACAGTGGTTATATTCACTACCTCTCGACTCTAACCTCTGAGCCTTATTAAGCGTTATTCTGCCTCTGAAACCTCACCGAGAATTTACCAACCTGCGATATCAATTTACCCAGAATAAGAAAAAACTTTCCAAGTAGCTGAAGCCCGTGAAGAACTACAGGAAGTTCCTTCCGAGGGAATAGGCGGACGCTTCGTGCCAGGTTTTGCGGCGGCTATACAAGCCTCCTCCGACAACACTTGAGCTGGGAAGCTTTTGTGATGAAGTGAGGTGAAGCGAAGCGCTAGCTCGATCACAAATTTCTGTGAATTGCCTCCCATAAATCAGGTAACTCGACCGAACTTGACCTCCAAACCTACCAACTACCTCATAAGAAGAATCTTCGACCTCTTCCCCCGTTTGAACCTTGTTCCAATTCACATTCTTCTCTTGCGAACAAGCGTATTATACGGAACGACCACCACAACATGCATAAGCCGGTGCTGTCTCAGCTTGTGTACAATGCCATTTTCCCGAGGCCGCGCACAAACGAACCATCTACATTTGCGTCCCTTATCACCCGACATCTTGTTCCTGAGGTTCGCATCGAAACTTCCACTTTCTATGGCACCCTTGACTGTATTGAAGCCCAATATCCTGGGCTCGATTATTCCTTCCCCCCGCACCGAATGAGGTTGGGTCGCTTCGCATGGCATCAGAAGTTGTTCAAGGCGTTCGACGAACTAGGATTGACGGAAGCTGAAATCGCTTCGCTTTGTCGTTGGGAGGGTACAAAGTGGGCTAGGGATCGTTACGAACGGGATAAAGCTGTCCAGGTTAGGGATACCACGACAGACAATATTAGGTGTGCTACTCCGCCACTACCACCGTCGGTCTATATACATAAATACGTAGAAGATACCCCCCGAAACCACCAGCTTCCGGATCTTAAAAACGAAGACAGATTCCCGGAATTAGAAATCATATCAGAGCTACACAGCCGCGAGGAAGACGAAGAAGAAACGAGTGATGACGGTGATGAAATGGAAAGTTATGGGGTTACGTTAAACCAACGTCTACTCCAGGCAGCGGAAGCGCGACAACAAGGAGCGGATGTGTCTCTTGATGAAGATTGGGAGCAGTGGCTGAAGGAAGCCTCTGAACATAATGCATACGTGGGAATGCTTCATGCAATTCGATCTGGCCGACCGCTAAACGTTTCGCTCACCAACATGCCTTTACACTCGCCGCCGTCATCATCAGACACCGCGGCTGACGTTCGCAGCCATGGGGCATCCAGTGCGAGCAATTCTAGCAGGCCCGTTCCAATGTCAAACAGACGTTCCGGGTCGACAACTATAAGATCTAGCATCGCCGCCAGATCCGCAGTTGACTCCTCGTCAAATCCTGCTCCGGAAGCTGCGAGATAGCTGTAATGATAGACTCCTACGGCTCTTTACGACATTGATCTTAGTACCTACGGAAATCATCTAATCGGACTTTATCCTAGGCCCTACAATTTAAATACTTTCGGTTTGTTACCTCTGGACGGATGACTGTTTGTTTCCTTTCTCTCTGATGCATTTTTCCGGTGTATATTTCCACCGCCGGTATATTTCTCTTATCTCATTGTCAGTATGGCGTTAATGCTGGGAGATTATGGTACATCTCCGTCGTTTCCTCTATCTCGTATGTTTCTGCAGGCGGCTCCCACAAATAGATTTCTATGATATCCCTTAGCTTCTTTTGAGCTATTCAGCGATGATGACGGTTTATTCCTAGATATAACTTAGTTCTCATTGTTTGATCCTATGCCCCCTCTTTTTTCAACTTTTGCTTCTGTTGTTATCCAAGTAGGAAGAGTTGTGCTAATGGGACTGATCTCCAACTTCTACCCAGTGCTCACGGAGTAGCGCATTTTCAAGGGTATAATTGTCTCTAACAATGGGTTTGATTTGTTTTAAATTCCATCTCCTGTGCATCACTATGTTTGACGCGTTCGCATTTTGCTGATTACTTAGCTCATAAGTCGGATTCTGTTCCAAGAATCAACATAACTACTGTATTTCCCTAGCTTTATTTTTCGAAATCGGGATTCTATTCACCTATTGCCCTTTAAACATAGGTGCGAAAATGGGAATTTGCTCTTTGGTAGACAATTTTCTAGAAAGCATGTGACTTGGAGCTTGGGTCTCGTCACATCTCTCCATTATTATCGATCCGAAGCCACCCTAGAGGGTATTTATAATGCATTTAAATAACCCCACAAAGAATAGGATCAATTAAGTGTTGACCATGGGTAGGCCGAACAATTGTGCGATCTATGATTATCCAAGCCTCAAAACACGATTTGACGGCATTGACCGAAGATGATCAAGGCAATATTCTACAGCAAGTTCGACACACAAGAAGGTAAGAGGCCGGCTTTATATCTCATTTATAACAAATAGTCTCTGTCCGTATTTTTCTTGTACCCTAAACTAATACGCGTATTCTACGTGCAGGCCCAAAAGTTGTCCATCAAGTCCCCGATGGAGCCATTGTGTCGTCCCCGACAGCGCCTCCGAACCAATCACCCCTAATTGCTTTCTCTGACATATCCTTCTTTGTGATTCCGCGGCAGGAACTATGCGGTAACCTAATTCACGTATGTTCCGGTGGATATCGTATTCTTGGCTCCCCTGTCTGCATGACCTCCCCGAAATACGACCGAAACGAGTTCATTTTCAACTTCTGCATCGTGTTGGCGGAAGATGAGGAATTTGGCACTTTCAAAAGCGTGGTGCAGAAGCTGGCGGATCTTATGTGCGGGCTGGAGGAGCAGTCCGGATTTTTGTCGAAAGATTTCTCTAAAGGTGGAGAGGGCAAGGTTTACAGTTTGTGTGAGACGTTGATGGAAGATTTGAATAATTATTGCGAGTGTATGATTCCGATTGGTACGCTATCTTCTCTACATTTACGAATGCTATCTCCTCTAGTTCCGAGCAGCTTACTTTAGCCCCTTTAAATGTGCGATCGTTGACTGATACCACCGGTCATCAGATGAACTCAACACTCTGAATATCAAGTTATTTCCTATTTATCCCTCACCACCTATCGTCAAAGCTTGGCACGTACCGCTATTTACTGTTCGATACGAAGCTTTTATGGATGAAAACTGGGATCTTACAATGCAGAGAGTAAGTTTTATTGCAGTTGACCTGTCATGGGCTATCTTCTCGGGAGAACAATTCTTAACTCATTTTCTAGGTTGTACCTTTTATCAACGGGGTTAACAGTGTTCGCATAATTTCGGTACTTGCGGATACGGACTTCTCTCTGACATGTAGCGCGATCCGGCATTTGATCTACTACGGCTGCATATTTCTCCTAGACATTTTCTCATTCTCGGCAATATACGCCCCAACGGCACAGTTTGGTTCAACCATTGCAATAGACGAAGATATGCAACGTGAATGCGCAAGATATGTAAATACTCGTTTTGCTCCCACCCCAAGCATAACTGCGCCACCAACTGTGAACCCATCTACCCAATCTGCCTTATCATCTAGTTCTCGAAACAGACAGAAGGCTTGCAGTGAGGTAGACCATGATGAAATATGGCCTTTGGTCGCTAACTCTGGCACTGGCAACAAAAGCGCTGGTATCGTTGACGGAGTCGGCTTAATTGAGCTTTACGCCAGCCTTAGACAGGGAAAGACTGTCAAGCAGTTTTATATCGAGCACATCCACGAACTTGCTAACATTGATTTAAGACGATTCATAACATTTGGCGTCATAAAGGGCTTCCTGTATCGCGTCCATAAGTACGCCTATGCAACAGGATATCTAACTCAGCAAACAAGACAACACAGGCCTGGCCTTGCTTCCACGGCTTCCTCATCTTTTGTTGTCAGCAGTGGCCCAGACTTAGGAGGGCGCCGTTTGTCCTCGCAAAGTCGTCGATCAATTAGCTCGCGAGATGGGGGTCATTCCGCGACACTTTCGCCTATTAATGACGACAGCGCCATTGAGGACGATAGGGATGATGATTACGCTTTAGGAGACGACGAGGAGGTCGGGATTGATGATAAAACGCTGGGGAGTTATCTCGATGGAGCCCACTGCTTCGATCAGATATGTACGGAGCTGGAAATCAGCGAGAAGGAACTCACGGATCGGTTAAGGAGGTATCCGTTTGAAGTGCAAATTATTGACCGGTAGATGGGATATATTTTATGGTGTTCGTTGTTACTGTTTCCTGATATTTTTGGAAAGGTACTAGACACTTATGCTAAGCTTGGGCGATTTGCCATCACCATAGGTGTGTTTCATATACCCAGATCCTTAGGCAATGTTGGAGACATGCTTGCTTTTCGGTAAGGATTCCAACACCGTAACTCTCAGCTCTTCAAAATGCGTATCACGAAGGGAAGGACGATGAATGTATGGACAAGCATAATGACTAGACTGAGTGTCAAGGCACATCAAGGAATAGAAGAATAAATAAAAGATTGAGATCGCTTGCAACAAAATATGAATAGCATTTGAAACCCCAAATAAACTCTTACATACCCCCAACCGTTATTCCCTGATTTGACAGTGCGCCTAAAATCATTTCCGCCCTAAAGCCATGCCCTGAATATGCTAACTCCGGGTATAAACAGACAAAAAATCATGAAGTAGAAAGAAAACAAGGAAACCATGAACGATTGCTACAAGCAACATAAAATAATACCCAATCCACAGCATGCCTCCTTGATGAAATAGGAAACCTTAGATATCGGAGTAGCAAGCAGAAGCGAGAGAATTTTCATACATCGTTTATTCCTGTTCCTCATCCCACCCCTCCAACTCCGCTTTCTCATATTCCTCCATAACTGCGGGGTCAAAAATACTTTCATCTTTTCCGGGGACTGTTGTTTTGCAATCTTTGAATACGGGGCCAATGCAATCTGACCAACGCTTCCGACGATCCATCAGCGTACGGGCCACATCGCCAATTCCGGGTCTGCTCACACCCGCTCCTGACGCATTGGGCGCGACAGGATGGCTGCCACCTCCCGCACCACCAGGTTTGTGTTTAGCCTGCGAGCCCTTTTTGCTTTTGCCAAGCGTGCGTGTACGTTTAAGGTATGCCTGCTGGACTTGAGAATCAAGGTCTTCGTGAATCGTGCTATACTCCTGGTATGCCAGGCGTTCGCGAGCGATTTCAAGTAGACGGGCCTTGCGCGCACCGTTGGCAATCATTTGCTTCTTCAACTCAGCTTGCAAGAGACGCAAGCGTTCAGCGATGTCATCGTCGTAGTGTGCGTCGTAGTCTGGGTTATCATCCTGGCCAAAAATTCCAACGTAGCGGAGTTCAGCTTTCAGTCGCTCGTCCAGCTGCCCGTGTTCCAGCTTGGCTGCTGGGATCTTGAAGCCGTTTGGGGAAGCATCCACAAAGGTTGTCGCAGAATTAAGGGGTTTGGTTTCGGGTTCTACACCACCTATAAGACTGTCTATGTCCATTGTGTCCCCATTCACGATGCCGTTCATGTTGGTATCCTCATTGTTCGAAGCAGTCCCAGCAGTGTTTTCCTCCGGAAGAGTGCGATGTTCGAAACGAAGCAGAGAGTACAGACGGCTGACTAGGGGAGGAGCAGAAATTTGATCGGTTTCTGCAATTTCATCTGTCATCTGATCGATGCCACTTCGACCTTGGTTTAATGGAAGCTGTTCTCGATCTTGAGCAGTGGAATCGACGTTGACTGACCCATCCTCTTCAGCCCAGATCTCAGTGTAGTGTTTTTTACCTCTGCGCGGCAAGAGGAAGGGAGTCGTCCGGTCACCCTGTGTTAGAGATTTTAGTTTGTAGTCACAAAAATTACCATCCATAACGGTGCACTTACCCTCTCTTTGAGAAATGCAATGTCTTCCTCCGTAAGAGGACGAACATAGGGTTCAATATAGGTGGCGAATGTGTTGGCGCTGACTTGATTAGTAGGCTTTGCATTGCTGAAATCTTTGTCTGGAGGAGTTCCTGTCATCATATGGCTGAGGTCACTCTTTGGAAACTGCGCTACACTGTAAATCTCACGTTTCTCATCGTCTGTCATTCCAGGGGTAACATCTCGTATGTGATAGATAGTGGGATCATCGAACGCGAGAGGGTTTGGTCCGAACACTTGATACTGCGGAATAGGAGGGGTAGGTTCAGGCTGCTGAGAATCTGAGCTATCCGTCGAATTAGGCGAGTCAGCAGTAGAGAGCTAGTCCCCAGAACCAGTGGCAGCAGGAGATAGTGAGGGCGATAAAGAAGAAGTACTGGATACGATATTTTATGCTTTCTTAGAGTTAGGTGAAGTCATAATAAACGAATCTTTCCCACCGCGACGATGGGGAACTAAATATCCATTAGATTGAAGATCGCTAAAAGCTAGAATTCAAAAATGGTTTAAGATGGGATATGGTGAATGAAAACAAACTGTGTTGTTGCTGTTCACAGAGACCAGAAGTGAAACAAAAGGCAGCATGGTTGTGATCATGATATGGGAAAACGTTTGCTTACTGTCTGTCTTCAAATCCATTCCATCCTGCTTGGCTACTCCATGGGCCTCGTTTGATAAAGGTCTCTCGTCCCTGACAATTCCTCTATCCTTCCTCTTTTTAAGCTTTCCTCCTTTCGAGACTCGGCCAACATCCTCGTCATCGTCTGCTTCTCTCTTCATTCTCAGCCTTTCTTCTGCATCTCGATCAAGTTGTTCGCGTTCCCTCAACTCCTCAAGAACTTCCTTGCGTTTCTGTGATATTTCCCTTATTCCAGCATTACATGCCTCACCTCTCGTCTCAGCAAGCTGACTGAGGGTCTTTAGATGCTCCACCAATGACTCAAGTGCTTTCGGTTCTGGAATATGGCCACTTCCTCCTAACTTGTCAAGGATATCGGAATACTGTACTGACGTCGGCACTAGGATTTTTGAAACATCGTTGTCCAGATATCCGATTCCCGTGACAGTATTAGTGCTGGCGGAACTAGGAGTTGTGTTACGGCTGCGGGACCGCCTCACTTCGCGGCCCTTTCCTTTGCTTTTGTTCGCAAGCGGGGGAGGCATATTTCGATAGTACTCCGTGGAGGTTGACTACCCGGGAAAGGGCAGGGAGTGGAACAGCGATTGGTTACCTATGGTATGCAAATTTCTTGGATTACTTCGAAAGACGATGACTGCATCATCTAACTCTAGGAGATTTCCTAGGTGTTCAAATTAGCATTCGCATCAAAATTTCCGCACGGCCCAGGAAGAGAAGGGCGATATCAAAACGTTGTGTTGGAGCAGAATGGACTAGGACAAACCTGTAGGAGACAGGATCGTATTTCACGCAGGATCCCTTAACGGCTTTCATTTAGTGATAGCGACTTGTTTCGATTTATATTTCTGTGCCGTGCGTTTTCACACGTATCCTTTCGCCATATCCTAGCCGACCTTGGGAACTCCTGCGGAACCCGGAAACCCTAGAAAACGAAACGGCGGGTGGACTGATTTATATCACGTGTCGAGCACCCCATAGAATGTCTTGGCAACTATGTCGGTTTTGGAAGGGTAGTACGCTAGTCCTCAATAGGAAGTATAGGGGAGCCTCCATGAAGCAGTGTGCTCTTGATCTTTTAACCGCTTTACTGCATCGAATTAACAAATCCGTCCAACCTCCACACTTAATCCATTAATTGCTCAAGTTTCAACATTGCCACAGATGGCAGCTGGGGACTATGCGTTGTATTTTGTTAATACAACAGCTTGTCATACATTCTGGTAAAACCATTGGAATGACGCCTCCTGTCCAGATCGAGATTCTGTCAATCTTTGTCTAGTGTTCAGTAAGAGAGATTGGCTCGTTGAGCTCATTCAGGCTCTGTAGATGCAATGCCTGTATTTTCTCCTCCAAGAAAAACTGCTCACTGGGAAACTTGCATGACCTGTGCATCAGCTTCTGACTAATGATATTTATTATCGTAGCAGGGTCTCCTATGTACAGTACGTTGGGCGGGCGCATAAGAGTTATCTGATGGCTGATGGTATTTTCAACGAAGTGAACTGTTGTTCCCGGGACTGGAATGTATCTCCCTTCTTGAATACTTACACTAGTGTTTATGTCTTATTTCCTCAGCCTGGAGATGGCTCGGATCTGCTGGTTTTCTGTGTACATTTGCTATTTGGTCGACCAACTGATTTTACAGGGGAGTTCCATCGTTCGACGCCTCAAGAAAGTCAGTTACTTTTGATCTCCACCCGCCGTTAGTGGCTTATAGCGGCGTCTAAAATGCCGCTGGTCTTATCTAAAACTTTCAATTTAGGAGCAAGCTTATCTTCAGTCAGCCGAAAGAAGAGTGTTTGATCTTCACGAGTCCCCTACCCGCCGCTTCACCAGATGAAATTAAGATGTTTACGAGACGCTCCCTACACTTAGTGGTTGGCCACAGACCTGTGATGACCAGAGAGCCCTATGGGATTAACTAACTTACCTGAACCTCCTTTTATGTCGGAGGTAAATACAAATGTCCGAGATCTCGCTAAAGCGACAGCAACCATAGGCTGGAACACGGTGTCCCCTTTGGTTTTAGAAATGATTCGGAAATAGCACGACAATCCCTGTGCAGGAGAGCTGCGAAACAGATGATGTCCCAGGTCAACAGAGAAAGTCCATGCATCGTTATCCAGATGCAGGCGGATTAAATTTTGGCGTCGCAGAAAGCCAAAACCTCGAGTTTAAGCCCTAGTCTGGGACTAACAGGAACTAGAATGACCCAAGCCGGTAGGTACATGCGGCATAGGTGCGGAGGAAGTGCGGAGAATTCCTAGCTGGTGGGGCTAAGTGGCTTATTTGTTAGAGCTTGGGAAGCTTAGACAACGCGAAATGCACACCTGACAAGCAAGCAGAAACACCCCCATGTAACAAGTACGACGACCACATCACCGAGCAATTGCCAATAGATTCATGATACTAGAGACAAGACTGCTCCATACTCTAGACAAACCCATCCTTACTAGAGAGGGATTCCGAGGGAAACGAAGAAGTCTCGCCCACGCTGTCAACTTCTACAAGCAGCCGTGGACCTGAGTCGGTAACTACATCTGTTACTGCCTGTCCGATTCTGACGTCCACTCTGGCTCCAAAAAGCGCCATGACTTCCAAAGCCCCGCATGTTTTTCTCTGCCTCACAGTTAACTGAGGTGAATGAAGCATCTATGTTCGTCAATTACGTTGGCCATTATTATCTTCATTCTTCCTTGTACATGGTAATTATAGCCACCAATTCCCCCCCCTGACGACGGCCGATATTCTCGTTTTTCTTCCTTGCTCGCGGTCGTTATGAGATACTATTCGGAATTTGGTTTTTAATACGTACTTCCATTAGCATCAGAATTGAATGAGATTTTTTACAAAGAATGGGTACGGCTCCTCCAAATCACATCCAGTTATGGAAGACTAGAAGAGGTTCATCCGAGCCAGCTTTGCCAAATCATATTGTTCAGGGGAATAACTTGACACAGCTTTGCTGATATGCTGTCCTAGCTGCAAACGCTTTCGATGCTGTAGTCCTCGCTATCCCACCAGTAGATAGTTTGCCGTTCACAGGGACGGTGCAGGTCAATGTGAGAAGAATATTTCTGCCCCTATCCAGTCTTTAGAGACAACCTCTACAGCTACATGCTGACTATTCCTGCAAAATCCACCAGCCGAGCATTTCCTTTGCGCTCAGTATAGGTGATAAGGTCCAGACTCTATCAACAACAAACGTCAGAAATGGCGACGCCATCCGAGGCTTGCTCTACGTCCCAGAGCTTGACTCCAAGGATCCATGCCAACAAACAACGGCTAGTTACATACCGGCCAATGTGACTCGCCTATCTGATCTTAATGGTACAAGAAACTTTATAGCCATTGCTCCTTGGGTCTCTTCTGCATGTACCATATCTTTCTTGGCAGTACAGTCCCGAAACCCTCCCGAAGCTGCGGTTTTTTATCTTCCGGATGCGTCGACTACTACCCCTCCTCCAGATAATCATCCGGTCTGGGATTTAGGAGACGATGGCGCGTGGAAGAATATGAGTTTTTACCCCGTTTACGCGATCCCTGGCTTATACGGTGCCACTCTAATGCACGCACTAAGTGAGTATTCTGGGAATTTAGCCGATGCCCCCTTCGCAGATGACCTTCTGAGGACATTGCGGGGCGACGAGCTGATTCGGGTATCCTCAAAAATTGCGCTAAGTAAGCTATTGGTTCTACATCCAACGTGAGTCTGTAGAAGCAATTTGCTGACCTGTCCATTTAGAAAGTCCTAGCGATGACCTCCCAAGCCTTTGGATTTTCCTCTTGGCTGTCGTAGCGATTCTAATTTGTGTTGCTATTCTTTTATCCCTCGGCATGCGGCTCATTCAAACTCGCCAGCTGCGTTCCTTGGAAAGGAGAGTCGCAGCGGGAGAAGTTGATCTGGAGATCCTGGGTATTAAGCGGCTGAACGTCCCGCAAGATATCCTGGATAAAATGCCCCTCTATATCTGCGATGGGTCAAGTAGAATTGAGCATTTCATACCTCCGACTGCGGAAACGATGCTAGAACCCGAAGGACATTCCAAATTACCATTAGATAAGAAGAGTTTTCTTCAAGCTATGTCGGATTGGGTGTGGATTTCACGGGTATCACAAACCGTCTTTCCGCGTAAATCACCATCTCCATCATCGGCTCCGCCTCCACCATCTCCAAGGTCGCAAACCACGACGTCTGATAGCAACCAGCAACGCCATGCTCAACCTACCTTTTCACAAACAACATGTCCAATCTGTCTAGACGACTACGATTGGGGTGAAACCACAGTCCGCGAACTTCCATGTCAGCACATTTTTCATCCCGAATGTATAGATAATTTCCTCTTGCAAAATAGTAGCCTTTGTCCAGTTTGCAAAAAAAGCGTACTACCCCGTGGCTATTGCCCCACAAAAATAACCCGTGTTATGGTACGTCAGGAACGACTCGCTCGAAGAATTCGTCCAGTGCAAGCGCAAACGGCAGAAAATGGTAACGCTGGCTATCGCACGACAGAGCCCACTGCCTTGGGTAACGGAAACCAGTTGGCGCCGCTTGGGGCTGCCACTGAGCCTCGCGTTAGCAGTCTCCGAAATTCCATTGTTGATGTGCTCAGGCAGACGAGAGCTAGCACCCACGCCACCGTGCCACCTCCTACAAGAGATAGATTCTCAAGGGAGCGACAGGAAGAAATGCGTAGGAGAGCTATGGCGATGCTGGGTGATCGACCTATTATTGCAGACGAGGAGAGAGCGCAGGACGCTTCTCGGTCAAAATGTAAGTCCAGCCAAAATCCTCACAACCTGTAACTACCTCCTCCCTACCTATATGCCCTTGGGTTGGTTCTGTCTGCGCTAAATGCGTTCGTGCTCATTCGTGTTTTTGTAGTGCTCAAGTTGCTTCATCTATTGTTTCCAGAAATACGGTAGCCTAAATGCCAGCGTGCTTTTTGCCATACTTGGACAGCTCACGATAAGCTTACCAAACGAATTTTTTTGATAACTAATTTGATTTTCATTTTGCATGAGTCCGATTTACAGAGAGCTGCTAAGCGTGATACCCCCGAACTTTTGTTTAATCTCTCGATGGTAGTTGAATACTTTGAGCACCATTAATATACCCGTTCTTAAGCATATATCTGTGCATACCTGCTTGTTCTTTGCTATCTGCAAGTTTCTTTTACATATTTTCTTTTCTTTTCTTTTCTTTTCTTCTCTTTAGCCTATTTCCCTGAAGTTGTACCCCTTCTTTACCCTTTTACATAACTCACCCTATACCGAATTCTTAAATACCCAGATTCTCAATGCTCGTTTTGCGGAAGGACGGAAGCGTAGCTTCTACATGCGTGTGAGTCATACTTGGAGATTTTATTATTTATTTATATTCCCTTGAGGAGTTTGGTAAATGTATATGGAACTGTGGAATGATAATGTATAATAGTTCTATATTGTAAGCATTTCATTGTTTATCATTTTTGGGCGATGGTATTTAAACCAGGAGAGGGGCAGGGATATCTGCCCCCATCAGGGCCCATGCAGATGCCCCTAACAGCTAAATCCGTTGAACCAGGAGGACGAAGTCCCTGCGTACAGGAGACTGAGGTAAAGATTTCTGAATAAGGGGCGCATCAAAATCTCCATCCTACTCGCCATAACATGTGTTTTGAGTATAGTCCCTCTCAGCAATTCGACCAAGGTAAGTCATATGGTCCGACAGCATGATCTCCGATAGGATGGGGTATAGTATCTAGATCCAGAGCCAAACTCAGAAGCGTAAAGTGGCATGGGATGTACCCGACGGACAAACATGTAGATTCACGTAAACCCGACTTAGCGAAAACAAATGCTATCCTGAAAGAGATATACTCATGCAAGATATCCTTCAAGTCGCAATTTCTTGTACGGGACGAAGAGCGGACTCTCAATATTTCGTTAAAGCGATGAGAAAACACACGAGCGGATTGGCCTGGTTGAGGAAATCCGGCTCGTACGATAAAGTGGTAGAGGGGACAAAGCCCGCATCATGAGGCAAATTTATCGTGTTTTCCCTTAACTCTAGCGTTCAGGATCGCCTCATGATAGGAGCCTTCCTTTCTCGCTTTTTTCAGTCTTTTCACTTCGTGGTCTTCTAATCTTCTCCCGACTGCAGCTTCCAATTCCTTACGGCTGATTTTCTCCAACGCTTTGGACTCTTTGGATGCCTTGAGCTTCGGCTTGAAACGAGCCTGCATACGGACGCGGCATGTAGTGTTGAATGAGATACTTGATGCATCGCCACGGATTTCGACCGTTAACGCAGAAGCAGACACGGAAGAGCCTCCAGACTCCTTTATGGATAGGAAGGCTTCCCTATCGCCACCTGCCACCTGGAAAGAGAATGTGCTAGGTAAATCGGAAGAGGGAATTGGGACGAAAGATTCGCAAGCGGATACGGCGGGAGCGTTTGCGCTTAATATTCCATATTTGTCGCAACTTAAATACCTATAAAGCCGTTGAGTGATTAGCCAGATTCCCTGGAAATTCAAGCCCCAAAACCATCCCCTGCCTCAGGATTCGATGAGAGCATCAAAAGATGAGGGATAACTCACCGGCCATGATGTCCCTTGAAATTGATGCCTTCAGCGCCAGCCACTCTCGTAGCAACCCACACTTGTCGCACGTCATGCGGTTCCGCTGTCGCCGGGTCTCCTTCTATTAGGTTTTCTATTTCTTGAGCAAACACTTTCCCATTACCATCGCATGCGATGCATGTGGGTGGACTCGACGGTAATACTATAACAACTGGACCAAGAATGTCTGTCGGAACGTCCGCAGAGAGCCAATTTTGATCCTCGTCCGCGGCAAGAGCCTCTTCAGGAACCCCCTTGGACTTGTCTGAAGGGACTGGGCGTCGGGCCGAAAATTCGTCATTGGGATCGGTATCGGTCTGGTGGCGCTTACGCTTCTTGGGCTTTTTATCGCCTTTGAAGGATAGTGGTTTGACCATTGTATCGTTTTATTTGGGCTGTTTTTGTTATCCTCGATTTTTCTTCTGCGATTTTCAAAGCGTGGGTATTTGCAGGTCTGGAATCTGTTCGCCACTAACCTGTTTTGATTTAAACTCTTTTCAGTCTCAGAAGCTTGGGCCACTGCTGCTGCAAAACCTTATCACAACCGCCCGTGGGACATTTTCGGTTTGTGCCTGAATCCAACAACCGTTCCACGGAAGAGTTGGGTATGGGAGTGTGCGGGCATGGCTTCGATGAGTTGCCCAATTTCCCAGACTCCATTCAGGCTGGCAAGAAATTGGTAAGACCATTCAACACTCGTCAGCACCCACACAGCCCTGTGCTACGGAGCACTGGTCTTGGTTTGCAATGAAATACCCGACTCAGCTCCAATCGAACAGTAGCACAAGCATATCGATTAGGAAGGCCCTTTCCGGTTGGGAATTTCCGGATAGATGTTGTGCACATGTATCGTGGGCATGCTGTCGAGATTTTGGCAATCTCGAAAGGATAATTCAATATATTGGGCACGCACATATGCTGTGGTTGTACTCCGCAGACGATTGGAAGATCAAACGCTGCCTTCATACGCTTAGAAGCGACTAATAGCTATCACAAATCTCTGTTTTCACCTCTAACCGTTGAAGCTTCCCGAATTCCCTGCCGGTGTGTATGATAGAATTTGGGACATGCACGACCATCAAACAGTGTTACACGTGGAGCTTGGGCACAAGGTCATATTTCCCCGCTTTCACATTTGACAATATAGCCAAGTCGATACCACAAATTGTCATAAACGTTTTATCCACTTTTTACCAAGTTCGGCTGCCAGGAAGTTGATATGCGTGTCCGAAAATTTCTCAAAAGAGATGACAGCATTCGCTCCATTTAGCGTGTTATCTATTTTCCATTTGCTCTCTAACTTTTGGGGGAACGAGAGGAAACACTACAAAGACAAGTGGAAGACCACTAACTCAAAAGAAGTTCACAATAATGCCGGATGTGGTACCTATCGCCTGAGCATCTGCCGGCTACGTATTGCAGTACGTGTGGTTTTTCGTTCTCCCGTTGTCTTTCGGTCCATTGAGAGTCACTCACTTGATTAGGTTAACAGGACCGACTCAGTACGTTGACAGTACGTGTGCGATACGACTAAGCTCCCTCCTCTGCCAACTATAGATATGACACATGGAACAACAATTAAATTAACAGTGAACGGTTTGGGAATCACTCATATACGCCAGGTCTGCTCGTTCCATATCGAAAACTTACCCTGGTATTTTCGCCCAAGGTCCTTAAATTCGAGCTTACTTAAAAGTTCCCCAACGCCAGGATTGATAAAATGTGCGAAATGAATGACCATCTGCCGAAGATATATACTTATTTCCACTTTGAACGATT
Organism: Histoplasma mississippiense; assembly: GCF_000149585.1. Lineage (NCBI taxonomy): Eukaryota > Fungi > Ascomycota > Eurotiomycetes > Onygenales > Ajellomycetaceae > Histoplasma > Histoplasma mississippiense. The sequence goes on from NW_001813980.1 coordinate 1,578,173, forward strand.
ATTCTACGAATATCTATGGTACCTTTTGAAAAAAAATTAAATTAGCCGCCTAACCTATACTCAGTATCCAAAGGAACTATACATTTCCATAGCCCGTTCAATTAAACGATGAACCGCACCAATCAAGGAAGAATTTCGAAAAGATTTCATAACAAAATGTGCAGCCGGGATATCATCTTAATCGAAGGTGATAGCAGCCTTAATAGCGGATTTATTCCTCATTGACTCTAAGCATTCAGCCCATTGTTCGAGCTTGAAGACCTTGTTCACAATTCCGTTAACTTTAACTTTGCCGGTATCAAGGTAATCGATAGCAGCAGGGAATTTGTAAGTTTCACTGAAGCTTCCAAGAATAGTAATTTCGTCGCCGACTGAAGGGGAGTCAGCCATCAGCCAAACGCTAACCAAGCTAGAAGTATATTTAAAAAATAGGGGAAAAACGAAAAGACGTACAGATCTTTGAAGGTGGCCACGAAACGCGGTCAGCGTGGGCGTACACCCCGTACACAACGAGCTTACCACCGCGGCGGCAATAGTTGATGGCATCTTCCAGAATCTTGACACTACCGGTGGCCTCGACGACAATGTCGAATCCATATGGGTTATCCGCTTTCAGTTTGGCGAATTGGGCGCTAGGATCTTTGCGTGAGAGTGCAATGTATTCATCACCGGCGTTGAGAGACTTGGCCAGATTCATTTTGAGGCCCTCTGGCGCAGCAATTACGACTTTGCAGCCGCCGTTCAGTCGGAGCATTTGGGCAAGGACCTAGCAGAAAGATCGATGAGAAAATAGGTCAGGGGAAAGATTGTACTTTCCTCAGACATCAGTGAAGACTTACGAGACCAGTCGGCCCAGCGCCAAACATAAGGACTGTCGAGCCCATCTTGGGAGCAATCTTATCGACACCATGTGCAGCACATGATGCCGGTTCAAGCAACGTGGCATCAATATCAGAAAGGTTTTTGATCTTAAATACCCGACCAGCTAAAAGCACGCAGAGAATGTCAGGAGCCGTTTTTCCCCTTTTATTAAACTACCGGGTGTCTTCAGCAGTTGGGAACTTTATCTTACCTGGATAGGCACAATATTCAGCGAAACCTCCGTTCATTGTCACACCGTGAAGTTTGATGTGCTCGCAGAGAAGCTCCTCCCCCCGTCGGCAGTAGAAGCACGATCCGCAGGTCTCTGAGTTATCGGCGACGACTCGGTCACCAACATTGAAACCTTCGACCTTGGGGCCGTAGGCAGCGACTACACCAACAGTTTCATGTCCTGATTTGCTGAGATTCAGCATTTGAAATCCAAGGGTTGAGAGAAATTTGAGCCAAAATATGTGTCATACCAGGAACCAAAGGGAACTATGCATGTCACTAAATTAGCTTCCCGAACATACGGCGAAATATACTTCAAAATCTCCAAATCTAGTGGGGAGATTCTGAGCTTACCTTTGCAAGGAATTCTCCTTCGTGGATATGGAGGTCTGTGCCGCAGACACCACAGGCCTTGACTTTAATCTAGAAAATGCGGAGTCGGAAGAATTAAAAAGAATACTCAACACCAATGACAAGACATATCGAATATCGAATGCAATGAAAGGATTTCGCAAGTGGCTTCCTACCAGGACATCATTCTCACGTAGGGTTGGGACAGGGATATTGACGATTCCGAACTCCTCTTCCTTGGAGTACCTAAACTCGAAAATTTGAAAACATTGTTAGCAAACGACGAAGGAGGAAAGTTCGATCAATCGCTTCCACACGATCTTCTCGAAGGGTAAGCCCCACTAGGGATCGGATCGCTTTGGTGAGTGATGAGAGCTAAATGGAACCATACTGACTGGAGTGCCTTCATACTCTTGGGGATTTGAGCAGCCATTTTGTCTGAGAGAGGTCACTACTTGATCTAGTGTCAATTACAAGTGCTAGTTGAGTTCGCCGTCATCTAGTATCGTCTTAATTGCGGACATACCTAGGGATTCTGAGCCGTGAGATGAAGATTAGAGTATGCAAAGAGTGAAAAGTGAGAGGAGAGGAAAAGGAGGAATGAGGGTAGTTTTAAAGAATTGGTGAAGTGATGAGTAAGTCGAGGTAAGAAAGGTCTGCCCGAAATCAAAGTCATCATGGCTGGACCAGCTTGTTGAGAGGGGCGGGTCGTTGGCTCATCGCCAGGTACTGAAGTGAACTTAGCCGCTAAAAAATTAGCAGGTCTCGTCATCAATACAGCGTAATTTACATTATGTTGAGCGATTTTCACCTGGGGTACGTTCAACATCTCGGTGAAGCTGTAATTTATTTTTTTGGCTCTGTGAGCCTTGCCTCGGCGATTCCATATGGCACGAAAGCTTCAACTGGCCGTGTTTTCTTTGGATTTGGAAGGTTTATAGGAACCAATTCCAATTGATTTCGATACCCTCTGTCTCAGTCAAATGACATACGAAAGCTCCGTCTTTTCCACCAGGTACACCACGCGGGAGAGGGCTGTTAGTTGGCGAGTGCCATCAGTGCTCGTGGTGTTAATGATTGGGGCTCCGAAGCAATGTCCCTGGGTCTGAGGGCAGGGTTTACCTACAAGGATTCTTGTCAGCTATGGAGTCAATTGTGGATAAAGAACCAAGACGACAGGCGGGGAAGCATTGATAGTAGTAAGCACCCTGCGTTTCAATCTTTAACCACACATAACCCCGTATTTGAAGCGGTTTTTTAAAACCCTGCGCCAAATTATTCGATCAGCATATACCGACTAAGGCCTTGCGATTTCTGGCCTTCGCATATCAGATTACCAGCCGAGAAAGCTTGATCCCTTTGTTTTGTCTCCTTTTTTAAAACAAAAAAATAGATAAATAATAGATAAATAAATAATTTAAAAAAAAAAAAAAAAAAAAAAAAAAAAAAAAAAAAAAAAAACCACCCTGCCACCGAAAACTCTTTTGTTCTCATCGCCGCCTAAATGATGACCTCCTTCGGATTTGAACTGCCCCTCCAAGCGCAGTTAAAGCGGCGATGGAAATCCCCGTCCTAACCTGCCTGCACTGCCGGAGATCCAAACGGAATTATAGTGATGACATCAATCAACACTGCCCTTCCGTGCTCTTGCGTTCAGAGAATTAAAGGCTTTGGCGGACGGTTGGAAAATGCATCCATCATCACCGCAGCTCTTAGTGGCAGGAACAAAAAATCCAGGAAAATCTAGATGAAAGCTTAGGAATGCCTCTGGGATCTAGTTCGCCAAAACTTAACGGATACACGAAAAAATATACAAATAACTAGTTTATAATATGGAGAAAATTTCTTTGGAGCCACCTGACCTTCGCTAGCTTCGATTTAAAACCAACCCCCCTCACACCGGTACAGTACATATAATCACCTATCGAGCTTGACAGCTATCTTGGGGGATCTTGCGGTCGGTCTCGGTCCTCGCCCTACCTGCGTTGAGGCCGAAGAAAAAGGTTAAAACACAACTCTAGTCCAAGTGCATGGGTGTGTCCAAACTCCATAATCAAGGATGGATCCTGGGATCATTATACATAGCTCTGCTCGTGTTGCCGTCCCGCGAATTCATTCTGTCTCTTTTAGGCCCTCAACATTCAACCAGCAATGATCTCGGCAAACGGTGGCTGATAGGCATTGTAGCTTAAATTTTTTTTTCAGCTAACATAGCCGGCGTAATACCCGGCCGGCTACTGCGGTAAATAAAATAGCAACTGCCTACAGGGAATTAAGAATTGAGTACCTGAAATAAACAAAAGGTTGTCGTTCTTATTATATTCCTAATTGGAAAAAAAATCCAACGTTTCACCTTGATCACAAGTCTAACCCCTAGATTTTTTTTGGCAATTGACAATTCGCGAGATTCATTACTAGAGCTGGGTTGGGTCGGGAATACCCTCATAGGTACCATCTGTATCCGCACGCTTGGTATCCCGGGTATCGAAAGCGCTTCCCGGTTCTTTGTTTTAGACTTTTTGGGCACTCGTGGAAGCTTCCGTAGTCGATAGCAGACCATAGTATCTAGGGTGAGCGACAAGCTTGGGCGAGTAATAGGATTAATTGCGCAAGACGAAAAGTGCTGCCATTCGCCGTCTAACCCGATCATAGCTCTTAAGTGCTCCAAAGTGAACACACAAGGTTAAAAAAAAAGGGGCAGGGCAAGAAAACAATGAAAAGCTAATAGCAAAAGCAAAAGCAAAAGCAAGGATATCACTTCTTTCCCAATCTATCAACCCATATCAGAACACCAACGCTAAACAATTTGTGCTCATATCCTCATGATGAGGACCAAAGAATAGAAGGAAGGGTAAATCAATCCCAACAGGCTCAGAGCAAAGAACGGACAAAGCCTTGACAATGCGTAATAACTCCACGCGTTGCCCCAATGCACACGAAATCGAATAAACTAAAGAATATAAGAACAGCGGAAGAAAGATTGAGCTAAACCGCTGAAGGGTGATCAAAAAAAAAAAAAAAAAAAAAAAAAAAAAAAAAAAAAGCGTCAAGGAAAACATGGGTTAACAATAAATAGGCTTCAAAAAGCCACAATAAGGACGAAATCATGCAGGCCCTGGAAACTGGGAGGTAAGCCATTTAAAAAAAAAGGTCCCATTGGGGTTGTAAAAATAGAGTGAAACCATGGATATTTTTTAATCTGTTATTTTAATCCAAAACCTTCGCTGTCCACTACAGCGCGCCACAGTTTCTGTTCCAGCTTCTCTCGGCTTTTGTAACGATATAGGGAAATGAGATTGAAACATGTCCTCGCAGTTGGGAACCTATCTGAATCTTGCCCCAGGCACACAAGACGGATTGAAAGATTCGTTGCCCCCATAGCAGGTATACGGTCGCTACCAGTAATGAAACTGAGTATTTTGCGCTGATCCCGGGGTGAGACCCGGGAGAAAAAGTCCCAGAACCAAGTCACCACTGGCTCTTTTTCAGGGTGATCTGTATGCCAGTGTTCATAAACCGCCACAGCCTGTAACGATGGGATATCTAAGGCTTCATCCGAACCGCGAACAAGGAGCTCAATCTCTTCTGGACGGAAAAGGTGCAACGCATTCCCTTCGCAGATGGTGAAAAACCCTCGTTTGAAGGGTTCAAACTGACGTGACACTGCAGTGTCTAGGAGATACTTGACATAAAGGTCAACATATTCTCGGCGGTTAGAGTTAGTAACCGGTCTCGTTTCTCCACCAGGACGTAGTGGAATCACAAGTCTCTCTCCGTATCGTTCTATCTGGACCACGAAATCCAGGCAAAAAGTTTCCTGTACATCGCCTTCGTAATTAAGTAAATCGCGCAGACCTTTTGCGAGAGCAGGTTGATATTCTGCCAGGTCATCTAAAGTACATTTGAAGCTCTGCTGGGGAGTGGATAAGGCTGGCACGTTATTCGGTGGTGCACACGCAAGGAGCTTTCTAAAGGCAAATGGCGGCAAAGCGATGTCGAGAATGGTTGAATTGTATATGGCCAAGCCCAGGAGCACGCCCACTAAGAAGAACTGTTCTGATGATTCGAAACAGTAAGGGTTGAAATAACAGTATTGTGATTGCTCGTCATAAACAAAAAGCCCTAACCAATTAAATCAGCTCCAGTTATTTATGGAAGGGCAAAAGCTTTGGAAGCAACAAACCATGAAGAGGATCAAAAATTTCTCGAACCAGAAGAAGAAACCACTCTTTACGAAGGCCGCCAGCATCAACACCCTCCTCGCCGAGAAATTCAATCCGTAAGCCCTTCTTAATTTCCCCTTGGCCGGTGCCAACTACCTCACTGACACTGCGGAGGCTGTCTTCTGCCAGACATTCTCTCCGCACCTTCAACACCAAATATTGGCTTACGCCGCGGCGACCCAAAATACTGTCGAAAAAAGCTTCCCGCGCTTTCTCCTCCATTTGCCGCCGGGCATCGTGTTCGAGAATCCGTATTTTTGCCCAGATGCTTAGGAAAAAAGAGTATTGACAAAATGAAAATTGACCATTACGGCCCTCCCAAGCCTCAAAGTCCGCAATAAGGTCAGAGTAATCCAAGAGTGTGTTGTAGAATGCGCTAATGGGAATAAGGTGTCTACGACCCTGACCATCGAGTCTCGATATTTCTTCTCCACCAGGTCGTGGTCCATCGCACCTCCGGTTGTGGGTCACACTGTTTGCTGAGAATAACAGTGCCATAACTTTTGCTGCTGCTTTGATTTGCCAGTCTTTGCTATAAGTAAGAGCCTGTGGGCTTCCAGGAGAAAGTTTCGGGGGGTTTTCTCTATTAATAGCAGAGTGAAGTTGAGCCGGAGTGGTGTTGCCAGCAGATGAAAATGTGGGGACGTAATCATCTAAATTATCTTCATTCCTGTGTTTGCCCACATTGCCTCGACGTCGTTTTTGATCCCTAGTTAAGCGATAAGTGACAAAACTACCGATGAGCTCCACAATACGGCGGAAATGGCTTTCTGAAAATCTAGAAAACCAGGAAACCAGCATGTGATGACAGTCAACAGGCAAATTCGAGAGTATGCCTATGATCCGCTTGATAATAAGAGGGCGCCGGTCTGGTACTTCGCTGGATGTACCCATTGAAGCTGAACGAGAGCGGTGGTGAGATTTTTTGTTGTCTCCCAAAGTGCCCTTACGATCTTCAGGGATGTGGTGATCAGGCTTTCTCTGAGTCTTAGAAATCGGTGCTGATTCTGGGTTTATGCGCAGGCTCGAAGAATATAATAATGGATTCTCAAGTAAGATTAAAAGGAACCGGATATCGTCCGGCCGCCTTAAAGGACGTCTCGGTCTCTGCAGTAGATTCTCCGTAACTTTAAGCAGGGTGACCTGGGCATGGATTCGCGATTCCGTAATTTCCTTATCTAGAAGAGAAACATCTGTAGTGTCCCACAATTGGGCTAGCGCTAGTTTCCCCGGACTGTCAGTTCCATCAGGCTTCATTTCTGCCCACATTTGAATCCATGATTCCCCAGCATGGATGATCTCTTGATACCATTCGGCAAGTTCAGCCCAATTTATACGTGGGGTCTTTGTGCTAGTTAATCCGCTGGCCATTTCGAAAGTTTTGTCCCTTGCGTAGTCATCACTTGAACGAGTGCCATGGGTACGATTTCCAGTCCACCAGGAACCATTCTCTACAACATCACTAAGCAAAAGAGTTTTTGCGTCTAGTTGAAAAATGGGTGCGTTTGCCAAAAGATCAGAGGCTGTATCTGCAGGAAGGTTTGTTGAGGGTTGGTTTCCGTCAGATGCCGTTCGAGGCCGATTTGTCCTCACTGTCGAAAAGGACGAGTTTATAGTATCACAACCATTAAACGAAGCCATGATATAGTTTTCCAGGGGACGAAATATCGACGCTGACCGACTTGCACTCAACCCAATTTCGTTGCCGCGGGGAGATTGACTTGACTGTGAACGGGTACGTCTCCCAGCCGGTAAAGTCAAACTATCTGATCTGTGGATGTGATCACTGTACCCTGACGGCTTGTCTGTATCTGACAGAGACATTCCTTGGATATCCCCTCCCAAAAACCTCAGATTTCCCGATGAAGAAACTCGTGAGATAGGAGTATGAGAACCAGGGGAACGTGATGTTTCCAAGGTAGACAATGGAGAGCATGATGGAGTCCGCGAATTGCATTGGCTGGCGCCATAGGACTTTGTCTCGTCAGAGACGCCGCGCATCCTTGAAATTGGGGGCGTAGCGACTGAATCCCGCTCTTTTTTTTCCTCTAAAAACGATCGAAGATATGAAGATAGACATCGGTCAATGATATTCCGAGTTTGTTCAAGCGATAAGTAAGGCACTAGTAAAGATTATCCCAAGACGTTAATTGAAGTGAACAGTGGGGGCAGCAGGGAACAAAACCGACCTTTTCTTCTGAGCTGTGGACCAAAGGGACTCTCGGAGTTGCTGAGAGGGGCATTAGACGGTTCGATACATGGCTCTAGATCATTCATTGCGGTACATTTCCCACATCTAAAGCCCTTTCTTCCATGGGGGAATGAATTGGTATGGTCGCATGTCATACACCGCCGCGACACGTAGTCTTCGTTCGCACTCAACGCATTCTTGCGCGGGCTGAATGATCGTGATGTTCTCCCATGATGAGGGAGGCCATCAGCCTTGAGGTGTTCTCTAGCGGCTTGCCGCTCACGTCTCCTCCCAGAACCAAACAGTAGCGGAAAAGGATGGCTGCTAGAACGGGTATGCGTACCGCGCGATGGCGTAGGAAATGGGGAGGCGCTTTGCGGGGTGTTCGAGTTGGAAGGAGGGGTTTCGGATCGATCCGTCGGCGGGTTGCGTGGAGTTGAGCCATCAACCCGCCTCAAAAGAGATGACGATGCACTCAGCGGAGACGGCGACGGGAGAGGCTTCGACTCGGGGTGGGATATCCAAGGCGGAGGAGGCATGAGATTCCAAACAATTCAAGGAGGCTCGAATGCCAGGACTTAGGAGTCCTTAAGCTAAATTCCCGACAGGTCTTGCTGTAGTTCCGTGCTGTTCTACAGCCAGGAATGGTTAGCTCCAGGTCTGCGGAGAGTTGAGAGCAAACAACTACTAGGAAGATGTCCAGGAAACAATGTCCAGGAAACGATGTCCAAACAATAGACGGAAAGGAGGCTTGTGCTTGTTTAATCCGCGAAGATCACGAGAGAGGGAAGCCGCCGTTTCGTGTCAACAACCGCGATACGTTGGAACACCGTAATTAATTTCTCTTAAAAAAAATACGGCAGTTGCGATTGTTGAGTAGTGATTGTCCAACGTACATGTACAGTACTATGTATGTCAAGAACAGCCCTGTGTCCGTCCCGTCGCTGTCGTCATGTTGTTTTGACGGCGTGGGCCGGCGCTGGGTGGGCTGGACTTGCTGGGCACTGTTGATTGCTGGGATCAAGAAAGCAAGCGTCTCCCAGAGAGCAGCCATCTGGGATCTCCAGGACGAATGCGTCTACACAGCCAGTTGGAGTGGGATGTGGGATAGGACATACGGCATCAATCAATGATTACACGGCGTGACACCGATGATACGGGTATGGACGAGACATGTTTCATCAGAAACAGCTGCCAAAGTGTAAAGCAAGCTGCAACAGCGGCGTATTATATTGTCTGCAACGGTATTATATTACTACTTCAATTTCCTTTTTTCTTCTATTTTTCCTCAAACATTTATCTTATCCTCTTCAAATAAACTTCCCAATTTCCTTTCAATCAACCATCTCGTCACAAAATGTTTATGTTCTCTCAATGACCTGCAAACCTTTGGTGGTGCGGTCGAGACGCTTCCATACAGCAAGCATGCCTTTAGCCACTTGACTGGGATTCTGGGATATTTATGCACCTGTCCATCTCATCCTTGGTTGCACAGGGACGATCAAGTGTCTAAATACGCCAATTTTCCTCTCTTCCATAACCTTCAAGGAGCGCCTGCCAACATCAGACCTCTAGAGATAACTTACAAATAGAGGAGGGGTATTTCGTTACTCAATACTCCGTAATTGCACATTGATCAGCGATAGGGTAAAGCAGAACCAACATTCACTGCCCATTATCTCCGACTGTGGGGACACTGTTTCTTCGCTTGTTGAAAAATATGTGGAATCAGCCGCTATCTCTTCGTAGACCATTTGCTAAAATTATTTCCCTCTGATCTCAGTCCCAAGCAGTGATATTTCTCTAGAATTTTTAGGAAGTTAATTCGACGACCAGAAAACAAGTGGCTGCCGGAAAAATTTCATGTTTGCTGTTGGAAGATTAGGAGAAAGCACGGCGTGTGGATGTATCACGGACAAAAGGGACCTGTCTGCGAGAGAATCAGGAGCTGAACGAGGAAATATATACCAGGGGAACATGCCTTGGATCCATTCCCTAGCTCTTAGGAGGTTTAGAGGAAGCAAAATGCCGGTTATGTGATGGCCGTTTTTCATCACAACATCGAAAACAGGTGAAAAGAAACCAAGTTCGGTTTCTTCACCCCGATGAGGGCTTCGATGCTCACCATTTTCTGCCAACCAACTTCGACTGATCACAGCTGCCAAGAAGGTGCTGTTATCGTCGCAGATCGAACACCTGTTTCGTCCCACCTGGCTCATCTTGTGTTGGCGTTGAAGATATTGGTTGAGGCTCTGCGCTGAAAGTTCAGCCACGGAGTGGAAACTACATTTTTGGCTTGAGGCTCAAACATCCCCTCGTCGGAACGGAATAATACGAAGCAGAAGGCGCCAGTTACTGGATTGTCGATCGTATTGAACCTCAACAATGACCCAGCTAGTGGATTGATTCATCCTGTGGCGTTCGTATGATTGGATCTCAAATTGCCACAAGCCCTTGTAAAGCGGACTCGAGTGACGAAAGAAAGGGCAATTCCAAAGCCTTTGACAGGTTCTCTGGCCGAAAGAAAAGATCTGACTGACATCAAACAAAAATTTCGTGAGATAGAAAAATCTGGACCAAGGGAATATGTGACACGAAGCCGGCAGAGTTCCTCAATCTCAGACCTTGCATGCAGGTAATTGCAAATTTCATACACCTGCGTGACCCATCCTTATGATTAGGAAATTAGCTGGAGTGTGTTCTTCAATCGCGAGCCAGTACTCACGATGTTTGTTTTCTCTTCCGGGGGGATGTTTCGGCCCAAAATCGATAGGTCACCCCGAATAATCAGGAGCAACTCCATGCTGTTATTCCCCCATTTCATCGAGACAGGCTTGACGAAGGCAACCTCTTTGCATTCCCCATTCTCTGGGCCTGGAAGTCAGCTTGTATCCTCCTGTTGGGTACGTGAGGTGCGAGATTGAGAACGTCCATTAGGCAACATGTTTAGAGCCAAAATTTTGAAGACAAACAGGAGGAATGGCCCTCGAGGGTCTGGCACAACTCTCCCGTGGCGGGATCCAAGAGCTTGACAGTGTTATCCCTAGAACCGGATGCCAGCAGCCGACCATCCGGTGAGAAAGCCACCGATTTAATTCAATCATAATGGCCCTCGAGCGTCTGTATCTCTGCGCCCCAATATTCTTCAACTTTAGTTAATTGGCCAAGCCAGTTAGGTCTTTCCTTTTCAAATAAATTTCTGATTTTCGAGATCCTGGGAGCAAATGCAAGTCCTGAAGAATAAAGCTGAAGGGGTGCAATATCAATAATATGTCTATTTTTAAGAATGAATCGTTTTGCATCGTGGAAAATTTTCAAGATTCCAGGATATTTATTATCCTATTTTTATTAGCATTTATGCTTGATGAGAGCTTTCGGCAAAACCTACCTACATGACTGACTACAATATATTGATGATTTTGACAACTTCAGATATTATACCCAGGATACCCGTAGCTTCCACCCAGTGAAGGAAATGCAATTTAAGAAATGAGAAAGCATTAACCATCTCAGTGATTGGGTCCTGGCTTTGTATTAGGTGCTGTGCCCAGTAACGACAGGCGTAGTGCAGCTCTAGAGATAGGTGATGGCTAACAGAATTTAAGCCGACCTCACCACGTTCCGTACCATCGCCTGGTAAGTTGCAGATGTTCTTCCTTAACTTGTGCTGCATGACCTTTAGACATTGTACAGCGAGGGTTTGGTGGATCTCTTTCTCATCTATCCATAATGGGGTCTTCTCAGGCGTGTCCGGATGAAGTAGAAAGTCTCGGAATGATAGATGAAACGGTCTGATCGGTTTAGTCTTGTCATTGGGTATAGAAAGAATCGAATGGAATAACTCTAGCCTGACATGAATCGATTCTTTGGAAATACCAGTGAGCCTCGACAGTGAAGCAACTGGAAGTGGAGACTCATGAATGATGATTGTCCCAATTACCCCTCGATGTGCTTCAATCAATTTGTTTCTCTTCACCCCACTCTGCTTGATCAAAAGTGTTCGTCCCATCAAGGCCGGAATTGCCACACCGGTGTAAGAGGATCTCTCTTTAGATTCTCCGCAGGGTGCCATTGAGGATCTTCAAATATGCAGCACATAGTGGCTGCAAATATAAACAACAGAACCGACATTGTAACTAGAGACACAAATATTATTACCTCCTGGCCAGTCAAAGGAAAGCTTGATTCCTCTTTTTGATTCCTCTTGCCAGATTTCTGAAAACCTGTGCTCCAGGAACAAGGATATGTCACATTTGATAACAGAGTCAGGGATCTCATGTAATAAAGTCCTGGTGATCATCTCCAATGTCCTTAAATCTAAGCCTGATTGGCAAATCAGGTGTGCTCGTTAAAAAAAAAAAAAAAACACCACACTTGTACTGAGTTTGACTCCTGGACCCATGGTAAGAGTTGAAGAATATCTCATACATCATCTTCACACTCGCATTCATCCAGTGCGTCGATAACAATCACCATGCACACAGCGTGGCCCTGTTCCATCTCATGCAGTGACTGACGAACAAGCTTTTCGAACTGTGCTCTGAGTGCTTTGTTTGAAAATATAGGGGTCGGCCTCAATTGCTTTTTGGATATAAGGGGTCAATACAGGTAGGCTGGTTACTAATTGCTCAGCGAGTGTTGGGAAAAGTTTCCTAGTGCTCCCTCGGTCTGCTTCACCCAGTTTAAAGAAACTTGCACCAAGTGAACCTTTCTTTTTTAAGATGCTTTTCAACTGTTCGTGAGATCGTTGACTTTCCGGTCCCTGCTATGTCATTCAGCCAGAATATGCATTTTCCGTTCGGTGATTCCACCCAGTGGTCGATTTCCTGAAGCAGCTCTTTACGAGTTCCTTGGAGGCATTCGTCATGCTGAATCCCATAAGAATCAAATGCTGCACCTTTTGTGATCTGCAATTTATCCAGATCAATTTTTCGGTCGATAAGGCCAGTGATCCTCCTGAGTGAAAATTAGCTATCTGTACGTGTGCATGTAAGAGGAGGACCTGGGGTCGAACTGATTCCTTTTGTCACAGGATTCATATACGGGTTGCCCTGGCTCATTCACATATCTTGACCTTTTTGTGGATGCGGTACAGGTACTTTACGTGGTCATCCGTAGAATGCATGGCCATCCCTGGTCAAGGCAACCTCGAGAAAATTGCTTGTGACTGTCCCTGGGGCACTGGGTATTTTCTTCGAAATATGTGATTGTCCCTGGGAAGTTGAATTCCCCGAGACAAGGGATGGAAAACGTGGATATTAGAACAAAATCATGGTCATCTGCAAACTCCCTAGGAAATTTTAATTTTTGAAGGATCGCACGCCCTGGGCCAAATTTTGCCCCAAGACTGAAATTCTGCCCTGGGATTCACTTATTTTAGTTGATATATGAGGCATTCCCGAGGATAGAATCCCGAGGATAATAATGCCCCAGGAAAATTAATTATTGTGCAAAAAATGTCGCGTGCCCTGAGTGAATAGAATGCCCCAAGAAAGCTGACCACTCTGCAAAAAGTATAACATGCCCTCAGCCAATGGAATGCCCGTAAACGGCATGGCTAACCTAGTTTCCCCAGGAATTGCACGCAAGTGCTGGCAGTTGGTTTCCCTTCTCCAGGCCATTCTCAGATTCATATAGCAGGCTTTCAAGGGCTCCTGCTGCCAGAATTCCATTGCTGGCAAACAACCCCGACATGGCCCATATCTTCATTGTCCAGATCCTTCTTGACACAGTAGATGGCTGAAGTAGAGCAGATCATTCATCATATCTTTGGAGAGTGTCAACAGTTCAGGTTGGGTCAACTGTAATGTAGCTTGCTTCATTGCCTCAGAACTTGAGGGAATCTTGAAGCCCTTATATGACTCTTCACCAACTTTTATACATTCTCTGCATGTTTATTTGTTCAAACTGTGAACAGATCTGACGTTCATTGCTGTAAATGGCTGGCCTGGAGAGATCCAGCAACAGTTTGAGTTAGAGGTTGTATGTGAGAGTGGTTCTGTCAGAAGCGCTGGGCACAGTTAGTATCCAATAAATAAAGGTTTTTGGTACCTTTGTGTCGATCCCGTCTTGGCATCGAACTTTAGCAACTTTAGCAACTGTGTGCTCACATCTCTAAGTAGTAGCAATATGCAGGTGCATTATCATACAAGTTAACAGGATCGAAATCGTCATCAACGGGAGACACGCGAGTAGAGAATGAGAGGCCGCCGAATTGCATCCACGTTGCACATGAATCATGCATGTTGGGAGTGCTTAAGTTTTAAAGCGAATACCAGAAACAGCAGACGCTATAGAGATAGCCGCAATGATAGTTATAGGGTGAAGACATATTAGGTAATTAAATAGCAGCAATAGGGAAAACAATAATGGTACAAAATAAATTGAAAAGGCTTTCAAGGTATGCTTCATTTGGTAATTTATGTATTTACACACGTTTCATTATTTATAGCTAACATCTCGGTTTTATTTGTGCCTATCTTTCAGTGCTGAAATCACATCAAAATACTTCGCCTGTAAACACGGCAAAGGTGATACTTAGAAACGGCTGGAAAATAAAGTATGATAAGTTGACTTCCACCACATTTAGTATTTAAAGAATAGGACTTACTTGGGCTCCCAGATCATTGGATAAATAAATGGCTCATACTCACAATCGCGATGAAATTTAAGACGAAGGTTAAACAGGAAGGTGGGAGAAAATAGGCCGTCCAGTCCATCTCTTGAGCCTTAGAAACAAACAGACCCGAGGTTGGGTTGCTTTTTTGCTCCCAATGCAGTAATTGCTCAGAACTTGGCATTGCTGAAAAGAAAATGTGATCCCATGTTCACCTGCAACTCCCAAGTGATTCAATCTCATCTCCGTTTAGTCCATTGAATCACTGCATCAATGTCAACTAAAGACTAGAGCCAACCGGGAAAGAACAGATCATAAGCCCTATGGTTGTCAAGGCTCTTAGGGCAAATCCGGGATAATCCAAAGTTAGCAAGCTGCTGCCTTGAGAGCAGATATCATCTCGCCTTTCCGCGGGTGTATTGAAGCCAGTCTATGAATTCCACTTCGATCTCCTTATAGTTTCTATTGCAAGGTTATGTGGCAAAAGCCGGCTTCCTGGCAATTTCCCCACCACCAAAAAGCGCACACGCAATAGCGGCGCCTTCACACATCATGTATTTAACTCAAGAATCCTATTATGCAGGAGGGAAGGCCAAGATCTGCTGCGGTGGGCATGGGTTGGGTAGCATTAGACCCTGGGCATGTACCCCAAGCTAATATCGAATGCTGAGACGGCCTTGCAAACTGTCAATCGTGAGAAAATGACAAGCTGAGAAGTAAAAATCAGCCACCAAATGCTATATAATGTCCTTCGCACATCTCGGGCTGCGGCACTTGTGTCGAGTGGACCTATTAGCTCTTTGGCTTGGATTCCGAGAGAAAAAGCAGTCTTAGGTATTGGAGAGGGAGTCTTTCACGGACGATCACACCCTACCTCCGGACACACAGGTAGTCATAAAGAGTCCGAGGTTAACGTGTTGCTTAAAATTAGAGTTATTTGAAAAGTTTAGCGGAACAACCTAGAGTGTAAATCCCAATAGGGTTTGCAAAATATGCTAACATTATTCAGACGAAATGCCTGCAGGCGCGGTTGAATTCAATTCCCCTGCATGCATTGGCCAATGAATGATGAGCGTCTATTTTCCAACCTCACTTAAAAGATCAATACCTGACGCGGGGGAAACCAAATTCGAAAAGGAAAAGGAGCGCGACTCTAAAACAACACTTTGTTTCTCCGAAATCAGCATCAAGTAATTATGATAGAATAAGTATTCCCATATGCAGTAAACAAAAGGTAGCTCCCCGATAATGGTCCTGTTAGTTCAGCAGTCCTCAACTCTCATAAGGCATAGCGATGAGATCGAGCCGTAAATCACAAATGTTAAAGGGATAAATCGTCACGTCCTCTTTTCGCAAAAGGGAGCTTACAACGTGAAACTCACAGCCTGCGGCATTTATGGAGTGACAGTCGTGAAATTCAGTTTTCGTAACTCAGTATTCTACCTGAATTCGCATACTTTGTTACCCAAGAAGTATTCGGTCTCTCCGACTTGGCCCAGAGACCTCGCCGGATCTAACAAGACGCTAGGATTAGTACCATGTGTGTGCTTACCTCATACTGTCGAGGTCTAATTGGATATCATTATGACAGGTATCGCAGAAACTGGTCGATTTCCGTAGCTTCATCCAGCATGCGTTCGACACCGGCTCATTGGGAATGCAAGGATAAAAACATCCAGTGTGGGGAAGAAGACCATAGCACAAACCCATCAAACCTTGTTCATCAGCCAGGAAACATATGCCCTGTTTCTTCACGTTAGTTTGGCTCAACGACTGAAGCCCAACTTATGCAAAATCTGATGCAACGTGTTCATCGCGCCTAAGGAATAAGGAAAAGTTATTGCCTTTCGCCAAGGCAACAAAATACGGCGTGGTGTTAGCTTAAAAACCGAAGATATATGGTCATAGCAAGAGTTCACTGTCCACCGAAGGGCCCGTGCGTGGACACTGAGATTTCCGTGGGATACTAAATTTGACAGGAGTGGGATTGCGCGCTGTGCTGTGCGTGCTACCTAGGTAACAAGGGTGAGTCATGTGGATAGGCTGAGAAGATCCTTGGTGAAAATACATCTCCGTCCATGTAGGTAAGCAGTATCCTGGACGAATACGAGCACACCAGCCGCAACGGAATGAACCAAAGATCCGGAGGCTTGGACAAAGAGTTGCCTCGCTATTCCTCAGTGCCCTTCAGTGGCGATGGGTCAAGTGAAATGACACCGTAGGCGATACTACGGGGAGGGTGTGGGTGTAGTTTTCAAGATAAATTAATACGAAAGCAATGCAGGTCGGCACGAAAATGCACCAGCAAGCTAAAATCGCAGGCAGTGGGAAAGGTGAATATCGTCATCCAGAGAACTCGGAGGTGTATGTTGTCAACGACAAGGAGAGCTGATGAAACGTGGAGAATATCGCTCAACAAGAATCTCGGGGTTTGCGTGCCGGAATAAGTATTTGTCCGGAAAATCAGGGACCATTTGATCGTCGCTAGCTTAAATTTTTTGGGCTCCCGTGTTTTGGACGGTGAGAGGCAGTATGCACCACCAGCGCCATCCGTCTCCCTCAAACATCTCCCCACCGCAGGCCAGGAATTTCTCTGCTACGTAAAAGCCGTTAAGTCGACCTCAGCCATCGAACCGCAGTCTCCTAACCGCGCATTCTAATCATTAGTCCTGGAGACACCACTGCCTACCACAACGACTGTCCCATTATGACTCCTCAAATTCCTATGCCAGAAATGGCAGCGTATCATCGATATTCCTCTTGGACAATTCTGGTGGTTGCTCTGGTGGTTTGGAAGGTAGGGCCAAACCTTTCCGTGTGAAGCCGTTTGCAGGGACTCTTAAGAGCCAGGGTGGCTCCAGGATTCTGCAACTGACAGCTATATGGCCCCTATATCCATGATATAGGCTTCAGCTGTGCAGATAACTTTCCTTACAACAGCATGTGACAATATATGTTCATGGATTCCAAAAACAATGCTTTTACAAGGGTGAAGAGCTAGTTCGATCTGGGGAATGCCAACTGGGATATTTTGGCAGGATACGCATAACTCCGCCCACAAATGTTCCATTTCAATGACAATATGACAAATTTGACTCCCGGGTTGACGCTAGCTGTTTTATATTTTTCTACCTCTCGCTTCTGAGCCCCTCATTTCTTTATTTCTTGTTTTTTTAACGAAGAGAACCCCATCTCGAATCCTTTCGGAACCCTGTCCGTTAGGGATACTTCCTCATCGGCACGGAAATAATACTTGGTTGAGGATGGTTTGGTTTGGGCTGCATGCAGAAATTGAGAAGCGATGGACTCTGTATAATTGTCAGTGTTGTTGACACTCCTTTCTTTACACCCCAGCCATCTCGATCTACGTCTCTAGCACATAAAGCCACCTGTTTCCTCTCATCTTTCGGCTTTCCTGGTTCTTGAAAGGAAAACACAATTCTCAAAACATTGCAGCACAACTTTGGCTTCCTCATTTATATTATCCCCCCATTTGTACCTTGGCGAATACGATGAAAGCTATAATCATTCTTACCTTTGTGGTGCAGGTTCTCACGGCTGTTGTTAGCCGCGATCCAGGGGCTGGTGATGATGCCAGCCCTCGGTCGTTCCCGCTGCCCCCTCTACCCCCTGCCACAGCGGAGGGGCCCGACCCCGACAAAGTGCAAATCATTGGCGTGACACATGGCGGAACGGGATGCCCCTCAAATTCAGTCAGGCATATCCTCTCGGATGACAGGACCGTTATGACTCTCATTTTCGACAAATATGTTGCGTCGATTGGCCCCGATGTTCCGATCACCGAGAGCCGCAAGAACTGCCAGTTGAACATCAATCTGCGGTATCCCGGTGGCTTCCAATACTCAATATTCTCAGCCGACTATCGTGGGTATGCAAACCTAGATAGGGGTGTTAAGGGTGTTCAAAAGAGTACCTACTATTTCTCTGGTCAGACACGACAGGTATGATATGTTACCATGCACCGCTCTCTTCTTGTGTCAAGAGACTCTCCCTAAACCTGTTCCTTATAGGCTTCCACCATGACCGAATGGAACGGTCCAATTGAAAAAGACTATCTTCTCCATGACGAAACAGACCATGCCTCCACTGTCTGGTCCCCATGTGGTGCCAATGGAGCCCTCAATGTCAATTCCCAGATTCGCCTAACCAGCAATAATCGCAACGCTCGTGGTGTATTGACCACAGACTCTATCGACGCGAGTTTCAGACAGATTGTCCATTTCAGGTGGCAGAAGTGCAACAACTAGTAGCTTGTAGCTTGGATGCTTGCGCCTCTGCTGCTATTCTATCGCGCCACTATATCAGGTAGAGATCGTTGTGATGAAGTGTGTATGGGGTTAGTCAATACTGTATTGAGACTCTCGTTTTTATCTCTCTATCATGTAATTTTGTGGATGGAAACGAAACCAATTTGAAGTGGGATATATAATCAGATCATCTAGTCATAAGCGTATCGATCTAGTATTATGCCATTATCTGAATGGCCACAATGGAATATGATGTTTGCGGTCAATGATTTTTCCTCCTTTCATACCAATTTGCAGATTGACCTATACATGTACGGGGTATTTGATTTGCATTGAAACTATCAGGTTTCTCAGGTTCAAATAATACTACCCACCCTTGGTCCAGCACCATTCATTAAACAGAACTGAAAGTTTCAATGGAGAATCCCTCCAGTTGAGTTCCACGTCAGGATTTTACTTGTTCATATTTAAAGCCTTATTACCCTTGCCCACATAGTTTGAAAGCCATGGACATTCTCGTGGGCCCGAAGCGTGGATGGGATCGGTTATGTAGCTCTCCCTTGTCTACATTTTCATTGTTTCCTCCCCTTTCCTTGCCTTCTTGTTTTGAAATAGAGACGATAACATAAGAAGTGATGTCGTCAGTCAAAGTTTATATTCGTGTGACTACTTAAATCACTGCAAGTCATACAAGTATTCAACATGACGTTAAAAAACTATTCCCCATAAACTACGCAGCAAACAATTCAGCCGAATCATGAAAAAAAAAACCACACAAAGGTGTGTAATAAAGAATTTTGCGGTTTATTCTCGTTTTTCTTTTCGCTATATGCATTACCGAATCGATTAAGTCGTAGCAAACCATGCACATAGCTGGTGCCGGTGCGGTGATGGGATAAAAATTTTCTTTTCCTTCTGTCCTAGGATGGAATGGTTCCACAACGCCGGCTACGCCAGGTGAGGCCAGAGACCAAAGGAAAAAGCACATTCCAACACCGACATCGACACCGACACCATCGTACATCCCATATCCGTAACCATCGCCACTGCCACTGCCAATTGGCCCATTTAACGGTATCTCCAGTAGCTTTGAGTATTGAGGCGTTTCCAAGTTTTCCGTCTGCCAGCACTGGTCTTGTTGTAACTGTGGCCCCGTCCAAGACCACGGGACTTCTTGCCAGCTGCGGTCAAGCCGCGGGATTCGCGGTGCTATCGGAGGAAGACAAAGTTAGGATTTATTTTTTTTTTTTTACCGGAATGGTTCTTTCGAGTCCATGTATAAATGGACAAAAAAAAAAGACGTACCTTGTGCACTGGCTTGACGATCCAGTTGATACGAGGATCGCGGCGGATGGCCTTGTGCTGGGGATCGACGAGGATGACCTCAAAGTACTTATAAGTGGAGTCTTCGTTGATCCAGTAGGAGTTGAGGACGCGCAAGTTGGCGCAGCGTCTCCCAACACGCTCTTCGGCAGTGCATCTCAGCGAACGTTGGTATTTGAGTTGGTTAACACCATGGTTGGTGGGTTTGCCTGTTTGCATTTAGAAACGCCGGTGTTAGATGTGTTCATCTTTTCGATTGTGTCATTCATTATTGAACTTCAAGATGAGATGAAGCACATACCGTAGGTGGCACCCTTGGGGGCTTGCCGCTTTCGACCTCCACGTCGGACACGGACACGGTAGATAACGTAGCCCTGCTTGGCCTTGTAACCGAGACGACGGGCCTTATCAGGGCGCGAGGGGCGGGAGGCACGATGGATAACGTTAAGTTGACGAAGCTATATTAATGCACTCTCAGCAAGGTTCAACGAGTGTATAGCAAGACACAAAAAAACATATTTTTTGTGTCACAGTGATGAACAATCTCTCGCCAGAGGATGGAGTGGCGATTGGGTTGGACGCATTCCAATTCCAATTCCAGGTGATGTTTTTCTTTCTTCTATTCCCCAGCGAGGTTCTCATCTTGGACATTCGAGGGGTCTCACCTCCCAGCATCGGACACGCAAGAGGAAGCGGATCACATCGGATTGCTTCTTCTTTTGAAGCTCCTCCACGTATTTAAGAGCACCCATCTGTGCGAGACAATTGTAAGCTTTTCGGATACTAAGGTAGATCGCTCAACGCCGAATAGAAGAAGTATCTCAGCATCTAAGGAAACATAAGGATCAGAAATCACATACCTTGTCGTCGTGGGATCGTTGCTGGTGGTTGTCGTGGTCGTTGTCGCTTCTTCACACAGCAAGCGCTGTCTTGATCAAACTATCCACAGCCAGCAAATGTGTGAAGCGCTAACACACTTAAGCGAGCCGAAACGAACTTCTTGGCATTGTCACGTGTAATTGCATTATTAGTCATCATGTTCGTATTCTTGGCATCAATCTGGTATGCTAACAGAGGAACATTCCTTCAATACTACTAACTATACTCCGTAGTATAGCTCATGTTTCCGTATCACAAACAAATAAAACTATATAATAACCTCATTATACCTTTTCCCCTTCTGGCTACAGAGATTCCCATTTTCCCATCATTTTCTCTCAACAGGCAAAGCCTTGGCAAGTGTCTTCATCCCTTTCACCATCTGGAATGCCGTTTTACCCCAGCCATATGGTTCTTTCGTTGGGAATGGATCCTTTTCCTTCCCAATCTTCAGCATGGCCTGAAGATGCTCATCTTTCTCAAAAACTTTCGCCCTAGCCCTTCTTCCCCTTTTTCTCCCCTTGGATGGTGCAGATTCCCCCTTATCGCCTCTTTTTTGAGCATCATCCTTACAAGCCAAAAGCTTGTTAATTTCAGCCTGAGATGCTTCCGCACCAATCCCAATCACCCGGCGAGTCTCTGCGCAATCTTCTTCCCACATTTCTGCGGGGTCTGGCGGCACTTCAAGCTTGGAGATGTACGCTGCGAGATTGTCATATTCCTGAAGCAGTGATTTGGTACACTGAAGTAGGACTTGACATTTGTTGTACAACGGATGTCTGTCAGATGATACATCTTCAAGACAAAGTTTTTGAGTATCCGACAAACAGCCAGCCGCTGATCCTGATGTCTTTGTCCCAGTCGGAGCCAGAGCGGTGCCAATTAACAAGCTGAATCTGGAGCGGAACTCTTCAGCTTCGGATTCCCTTTAACCCGCAGACAACGGTTAGAATACAGCTAAGCATGAAACAGAAACTGCGACCCAAACGGTGTGAAGCAAACTATTCATAAAGGGAGGGAAACAGGAAACGGGAAACGGGAATGTGTAATGGGAAACATATAGGGATTCAAAACAAACCTTTCCCTCACTACCGCCTCCAGAAGCCCTTCAAGCCTCCTTTCCTCCTCATCAATGCATTTCTCTAACTCTTTGGCATAATTGTCCCTCTTCTCAGTCCTCTCCATTGCCTCCTGGAGGCCTCTCAAGGCCGCTCTATTGACCCAGTTAGCATTCTGGGCAAATCAAAGTGGGGTTTGCTAAACCCAAGAACCCCATAAAAGGTCTCCATGTATCGTATATTTGATGTCTCACCTGGTCAGCTCCGCTTCCCTGTCATCATCATCGTCGTCGTCGTCATCGTCATTGCCAAATTCATCGTCATCATCATCAACCTCGGTTACGCCTAGGTCCAAACCCCCATTCGTATCCTCGTCAGTGTGATCGGTATTATCACCAGCATAGCCCGAACTTTCTTCGCGTTCTCTCGAGGATGAGTGTGTTTTCGTCCCCCCTGGAGTCGCAGGCCCAACCCGTACCCTCTTATTCTTCCTCTGACTAGTCACAGCCCTTGCTGGAGCTGCCGGGGCTGCCGCTCTAAAAGTTAAGTGGTACACCCACAACGCATTGCTGATGACAAAAGCGATGGGATGGGTAGTAGGGAGAGTATGGACGGTTGCAGTTTTATCTCACCAGTTCTCTTTCTACCGCGAGGCATTTTTGTCCACGAGGTGGTTGGCTCTTTGGTCACTCTGGCGTTTCTTTTTGGCGCCTAGGATACATTTACGGTGTCTAGCGAGGTTCAATCAATCAGCTTCCCACAGGCCATATGATGGGGACGCGAGATGGAGATAGAGATCCGAAAGAGGATACACGCTATGACGTACAGATAACCTTTGGAAGGGGGTGTGAGATCATGTGATATTTGGGAATTCCGGACAGCATATTTTGAATAGCAGATACATATGGAGAATAAAACGAATGCCATTTGAAGAAATAAATGCATATATTCATCAATAAGCCTATACCTAATATCCCAGTTTCATTTCTATCGTTCTTAAAGCAACTCCTGATCTGCCTCCTCCCTGGACATGGGCATTCTTCCTTCAGTCAACTACATCAGTAGGACAAAAAATAAACAATATTCCTGTAACTGGAATAGAGAGGGGGGGGGGGGGAAAGGGAGAGGGAAGGGAGAGGAGAGGAATAAAAAAAAACTCCCAAGGAATCGAAAATGTAGTGGAAAAAATATTAAATTTTTATATGACCCTCTCAACTTGAGTTGCAGTAATAATAAAGAGGAAAAGAAAAGAATTGAGAAATTGAAACCGAAATCAACAATTGCAATATCCGTGCAAGATCTAATGAAGGGAGGTAGGAAGGAAGGAAGGAGGGTGATGTGACATATACAAAACGAAGCAGACACAGTTGAATTAACGATATATCCGAGTTCCCCAACACGCACCGATCCCCCAGTTTTCAAAACACGCACACGATCTGGGGAGGAAAATATATATATATATATATATATATATATATAAAGGCTAGCAATCTGCGTGAAATAAACATTAAAAAGAAGAAGGGATAAATAAAAAGAAATCAAACTCAAAACAGTTTCCCTCTCTTGTTTCTTTCACTCCACAATGCACCGGAGAGCTATGACAAACGGCACAGCAAACGATCATAATGCAACCTATTTTCACACGCAAAGGACATCGAACAAGCTCAGACGGGAAGGAGAAAGCAAAAAGGGAAATCAGGAAGAGAAGAGGCTACGGACAACCTGGTAGAAGTCCCACATCGGCTTGAAAACAAACCGTGGAGAAGGGGAGAGAATGGAAGAGTTAAGGGCGTGTAAAAGGCTCACGGGTCACGGAAGATATAACAGGGAAATCAATAGATATTACATGAAAAGTAAGTGATGACTTACATCCAGGCAAAGGATAGGTGGTGGACATAAGTTAACGGTGGTGTTCTGGTGGTTAGAACGATCAGAGTCATCAGAGGGGTACAATGGTTCCGTCCTTCAATCTGTCACGGATCTCACGCCGGGAGAGAGGGGGTGGGTTTGTATATAGCGGGCAAGGAAAAAGATAAAGGACAAGGAAGGAGAAAAAGGAGAAAGCAAAAGTAAACAAATTACATAAACGGGATAAGTAGTTAAAAGAAAGGAAAAAGTGGGAAATGAAAAATAAACGCACAAAAGTCCTCCCTAAATTCCCAATATTCTCCAATATCTACCCTTATATAATCTTAGGTTTTCCGCACCGATCTTCCATGTATTTTTCAGGATTTGAAACCCCGTCCGGATAATAATAACAACAACGACGAAGGGGAAATAGTAGCGCTGGCAATGAAAAGTAAAAATGGGAATCTTTTTTGTCTCTCCTTTGAAAAAGGGGAAGGGGAAGGAAAGGAAAATTAAAAAGAGAAACTATACGCAGGAAAGAAGATATTGCTGAGTGAACTGAAAAATAGAAACAAGTAAAAGAAGCATGCAACGAGTTTGAAAATGGGTCCAAAGATCCGGAGAGGGGGCGAAGAGTGGCTGGATAATCTGCTTCTAGATTGAAGTGCGCTTTTGGTCTCCTGATACCTGATACATTGAATATACTGCGTCTTTCTGCCCGCTCGTCGCAACGCTCGTGAAATACTTATTATATGGACCTTCGCCTTTCTTGTATACCATATGCTGGGCAAAATCGAAAGAAAAGGAAAAAGAAAAAAGAACAAAAGCTGTCAAATTATAAGCAAAAAGAGAAGTAAAAAAGGGGAAGCGGGTAGGAAAAAAAATGACGAAGACAATCACAAAAAGAGGCCTGCTCGCTCATAAATCCCAAGAAGCACGACGATGAAACTCCCCGCACTAAAATATATATGACGATTCTCGAGCAACCACTGCAAAACGAACGGAGGCGATCCACTATCCGTGGCCAGGGGGTAGTCTATTTTTAAGAAACGCAGGTTTCTTGAGAAAAAGTTTGTCTGAGGGGAGGCGGATGGGAGAGGTTTCAAACCGACATATGAAAAAAAAAAAAAAAAAAAAAAAGGAATAAGGAAAAAGCAAAAGAAAATTCATCATCATCCTTAAATCTCTTGATCAGTTTTTGGCGTAAAGAAATATCTAGTACGAATTGAATTCAAACGCAATAAAAACCAAATGCCCAGCTTTAGAACATAAGTGGAATCGACGAACCAAAAGAAAACATATAATAGTAGAAAAGAAAAAAAAAAAAGAAAGAAAGAAAGAAAGAAAGAAAGAGAAAAGTGTGAACTGAAGCGATCGGGGGTATTTTATTATCGCGATATAGCATGTGACATTTAACAACGAATGCAAGATAATATATGCCATATAGAAAAAGGTGTCCGGGTATAAACAAGCATATCAAGAACCGAGTGAAAGACCTTGGAAACGATTCATCCAGTCGCCCTGGGTGGGATGTGCTTGGCGGGCCACTGGCCCTAAACCAGCCGCGTTATGAAGGTCAGGTAAGTTCGGATCCCCAACCCCGTAGCTCGATGGCTGAAAGGAAGAAAATGGATCTGTTTGGGGTTGCACGCCTTGTGAAAAGCCAGGCATTGCCGCATCCGGTTGCCTGCCGCTCGCAAATGCCTGGTACGGGTCCACATACTGACTTCTAAGGTTTCCTGTGGTATCTCTCGCAGCAGCGTCTGCAAAACCTCGCATGGACGCAACTCCCTGACCGGCACTGGGGACAAAGGGCTTGAAGTCATGCGGTCGCCGTCGATCTGGGTGACCTTCTTGAGTGAACCCTATACTGCTAGGGGGCTGCAGTCCGGCCGTGGGTGTAACAAACGATGCTGGATTAATAGCCGACATCCAAATTCTGGTTTTGTAGATTTTAAATAGATCCGTGACGAGCGAGTTGAAATTGATATAAGTATCAGCGAAATAATAAAAAGTAAGCTTTTTCCAGTCCCTATATTAAACAGTGCCATTAGCCAACTGAATCTTCTTCTCATTACTGGCATTCTCCTCGAAAGCGTGCCTGAATTGAACCTACATTTGGAACTCTGCATCAAGGATTTCCATATTCAGCCGGTGCTCAGCTACCTTCTGCTGGCAAACACGCTTAGCTTTAGCTTCATTCCCTTCCTTTTCACGAAGGGTCTGGATTTCGTGGCTTTGGGCAAGCCTCTTGATCAGTTTGGGCTTAATATCTCCGCCTTGAGGTTCTTGCATTCCATGCTGGCCCTGTGGTCCCATACCACCCACCGCGCTGCCAGGGGCTCCGTTCATATTTGAAGAGACACTGTTTGGATTCACGGCATTTGGGACACCTGACTGGCTTTGGCGGGAGAATATCATAAGCCACTTGTAATGCTCCTCTGCATAGTGTTCTTTAAGCTCGCGCGCTCTTGCCCAGCTGACGTTTGCATGAGCAACCGTGCCAAGATCGGTACCCCGATCTGCTTCAACAATGACGAGATCACCAGTTTTGACCTGCAACCCAGTATTCTCTTGGATATAGAAGACGTCGGCCCTGCCGCACTTGAACGTGACAATAAAAAGCTGTTGGTTCTGGTGGACATGCGCCAGATTTGAGTGTTGACGGCCAAAGGCGTTGGGCATGACATATGCCTGGTGGAGCGACGTGGATATCCCAGAAGTAGGAATATTATCGGAGACACGGAGGGACTTGTCGTGTCCAGGGAAGTAAGAAGCTATATGTAATGGGGCTTGTAAACGTTGGTGTTCCGTTGCATGACATGAATAGTAACAGTGATCCGAAAGAAATTGAAAATACTCACGATTGTTATCTGCAGGGGAAGCACTAACTCCCCCATTGGCAAAATTGGTAAAGCCATCTTCTCGGTTACCCATCGAAGCAGCTGGGCCAATAACGGGCTGATGGGAATCAGCAGGCGAACCAAGAGATTGCTGTCTCATGGGGATATCGGCAAAAGAATGGCGGCGACTCTGAGGTCCTTCAGGCATGCCACCAAAGCCAAGCGAGGTTTGCCAGTGGGCCTTTTTAATATTTTCAAGCGTACGATTCTCCAAAGAATTAAAGTTCGGGAATGGCTTATCAAGATTAGTTGAATGTTCACTGAGCCTTCTCCGACCGTTGCTCCTGGTACTATTATAACCCGGATGAATCTCTCCCAGTTCATCCAAATCCTCGACTGCCAAATCGCCCTCCTCTGGAACACTTCCAGGAAGACGGTGCAGGTTATGACTCTGAGCAAGAGAGAATCCACTTGTTGCAGAAGCGGAAGACATAGCACGGTCACGGAATCGAGAATTATCGAGTTGTCCTGATGCGGCTTGCCGCAAAAGGGCGTTTTCCAACGAAAGCTGTTCTATCCGACGTGCCTGGTTCAAAGAAGACCAATTATATCCACCTTCAGCACCATTTACGTTGCCATCGTCTTCATCCTCACGAACACGCCCAAGAGTGGCCGCATCATGCCCAAGTTCTCCAAGCATGCTTGGCCTGGAAGAGCGACGCTGTATTGAAGATAATGGCGCAACCGTACCTCTGCGTGTGGTTGGAGTAGCAATCGCGCCGTTATTAAGTGGCAGAGTAGCTTGTTGTTCTGTATCTAAGCTGGCCAACAGAATACGACTGGGAGCGATATGTTCTTCCGGGTAGGATGGAGTGGGATCGAAAATGGAATATTGGAGTCCCCAGATATCTTTTTGGCTAGCGGGCTAAGGATATCATCACCGCTATTTATAGTTGATGAAGATGGCATCATAGTGGAGGTTGGTGACTGAAGAACTCCTGTCAACCTCGATGGGGGTTCTTTACGCGCATCTGAGTTCCATATTGCTGTTCCCCAGGGAAAAGGCCCAGTCCCGGTGGATCCCCAGCTAAGTGGGGCGTTAAGCCCAGGGCTAGTCGCACCTCCCCATGAAGTTTGATCGGCGACCGGAGTAGTAGGATTAGAATTTGCTGATGAAAAAGAGGAGCTTGTTGGCAGGGACGTCTTCCGAGCCAACGTGGTTGGGACATCGTTGATCCATGATATGCGCCGCATGGGTTTAACTACGGGGGCAGCTGGGAGTTGGTTTTGTTGGTGATCTTCATCCTCAGACGAAGCCAAAGCCTCCGAATCAGGGGTGGATCTTCGAACTCCAGGGTGGGTTTTCTCAATCAAGATTGAAGCATTATTGCCAGGTGGTGGGTATGAGGGATGAGGGCTCTTTGCTGCAGGTGTCGTGTTTTTGCTCGATGTACTCCTGCTCGACGACGCCATGATCGCGGTACGACTTCGGGATCAAGGTAGAGGTATAGGGTCAAAATCTGAAAGTCCTCTTTAAGTCACGATTAGCTGCTGAAGAAACTATGGATTATAAAGATTATAATGAGTGTGAAGAAAAGGTGACAGTTGGTTTGTGAATGACAGAAGCCCCTAATGTCCCTCGGTAGGTGGTAGGTGACATCAGGGAGACCCAACGAAAGTGACGAAGTTCACAAGCGGTGTGCTCCGCCGTCCGCGAATCCAGGTCGATGTCATCCACGCGGTATATGCCGAGAGTGAAAGAGAAAGAATACTTACAACTTGTCAACTTAATGGATGGCCTGTAATCGCAGCTTGCGCTGCTAGAGAAAACCGGAGGTAACAATGCGCGAACACGCAATCAAAGACTTTAAATGTGTAGAGGCATGCGCATCGGTCGAGCGTCGCCTGATATATTGCGGAGTGTTGTAAATCGTAAAAGGAGGAACAAAAGAGGTGAATGACTCGTGGCCCGTAGATCAAACAAACAAGGAATCCTAGAATCGTCAAGATAAAAATTAGCCATCGTATTCACATTATAGCCCCAAGAAGGCATCTCTCAAGGCTGCCATCGGTGGTAAAACGAGCAGGCTCAAAGTGAAATCCCCCGACTGAGTCGACTGAGTTAGCAGAAGGAATGATTGCCAACCAAAAGAAAGCTGCGCATCTCCATTGAACCGGACAATTTTATAGCCTGAACAATTGAACAAGGATATTTTCTTATTGTATGAAGCACGTTGGACCGGAGGTGGGAACGGTAATCAACATCGTGCAACAAACGCGTAGCGAATCAAGATCTACACCCGTGATTGGAGGTAACAGCCGGGTCTCAAAAACGTGTGCGAAGTACGACGACCCAATTGAAGACTCTCCCGAATCG
This sequence comes from Histoplasma mississippiense, assembly GCF_000149585.1. Classification (NCBI taxonomy): domain Eukaryota; kingdom Fungi; phylum Ascomycota; class Eurotiomycetes; order Onygenales; family Ajellomycetaceae; genus Histoplasma; species Histoplasma mississippiense. The sequence goes on from NW_001813980.1 coordinate 1,607,242, forward strand.
CCGTGAGGAGCTAAAGGGTCTTCAAGAAAGAACGCTGGAGAGTCGAATGAATTCCCAATGACGTAGTCCAGAAAATGTGAGCCTTTTCGACGGAGGGAACACGCGGGCAGCCAGCAAAAAGATTGCAACTCCAGCGGATCTGTCGTGGGGCCCAAAGGGATTTCACTTGAATCCGACAACAAAGAGTGTAAAGGAAAGGCCCAGATCTTACCGTCGAACAAGGCAATTCCCTAAAGTTATGCGACAGTCGAACGAAGGAACGAAGAAAGGGATTTCGGGAAGGGATGGCTCTTGGATGCAGTCGCGCAACAATAATATATGAAAAAAAAACTATCAACGGTCAGTGTCCGTTGCGCGGTGATTTGATGTAAAGGACATCTTCGAGGGGAAAGAAGGAGAACAAGCAAAGAAGGCTGTCATTACTCACCACTCTATGATATTGGCTGCGATTTATTGTAGGCGACTGCCCCGGGGGGGAGGTAAAGAAGAAAAAAAAAAAAAAAAAAAAAAAAAAAAAAAAAGGAAGAATGTGAAGGAAAGAAAATAGAAGAAAACAGAAGAAAAGGAGAGAAAACGTCAAGGGAAGAATGCAACTGTCAATCAAGTCCCTCGAGAAACAAAATACGTCAAGCCCAAGTTGAAGCGACGAGGCTTCAGGGAGTCGGCCAGAAGAGGTTCGGGTGGCAATTCTGAAGGTATATCCAGGACAAGGGCTATCTCACTGGCGACTGGTTATTTTTATGGTATTTATCGTTTTGTTTTTTCTCTTGGTGCGCAAAGAACTCTTCCGTATAATCCTATCCTCTGTAGTTTTCTGGGTACGGTCTGTCTATTCGTAGTGGTGCAAGTATACGAAGTAGAGGAGGAAGTAAGTCGTGTGCGGTCGGATATAGCGAAGAGGGAGAAGAAAAAGCTTCCGCTTCTGGTGGTGGGGGCCGGGCAGGGATGAAGATGTTTGCGTTGCGATGCAGGAATATGGAGCGATATACTCGGTACAGGATAGGTAGGATGGATGTCTATGGGATCAGGAGTAATAACTGCTGCGAACAAGCCATTCAACCGGTATCAGGCCCAGACGCATCCTCAAGATCGAATCTGACAGCGCTTGGATGATCGGTTGATCGATCGGTCGCAGAAACAATTGATGACGATGGAGGAGGAGGACGGGGACATTTGGGGGAGAAAAAAGAAACGCTGGGTGGCGGAACTCGGGCGGGACTCAGGCAAGGCAGAGGAAACCTTGGAAAGTTTGGATAGAGTCCACAGTGACGGGCGCGGTGATGGTCTGAACACAAGCTACACCTCTTCGGTATTTCCTTCGGTGCTCGAATGGGGAAGCGCGGATCTTGGGGCTAGAGTTGCGGAGAAAGGAGAGCTGGGCGACAGCGACTGGGGAGACCGGCGCAGAAAGTGGCTAAACACGCGCGCTGGAGGAGCGTCTGGCACTGGCAGATACCATAGTACTCCGTAGATGGATGGAGATGAAGCAGGCCAAAAGGCTAAAATTAAGTTGGGTTGCTGGAGAACAGGGTTTGAGGCCGATTTGGGCAGCTTTTCGCCTAGTTAACCTATCTCCCTATCTCTCTATCTATGGATCAACCGAATAAACAACCGGAAATACACTGCTCGGTATACCTAGGTGGGATTGCGAAGTTCTACAATTTCCCTGTCCACTCGGTTTCTCTTCGATGAACAGAGTATCCATCCATGACTGAATCAGTAATGGCGGGAACCACCATGCAGGAGCTTGTGCAGTTCCTCTTAAAAGCTAGCAACAAGGGAGTTTGGCACCATTTATTTTCCCGTCGTCGTCCTGTCGCCTCCACAACAAGTACGGAGTACGACGCAGTCAAATGAGAATGTGTATACTATGTATATTAACTTATCCGTCAGAGCCCTTGCAATGATACTCCATATATCCACCGTAGGTTGACCGGATGGAATGTTAGCTTTGGGCCGTGGAAGCTTGCTGGATCTATCTATGAAATCTTTTTCGTTAACTATATAACTATCAGGCCTCCTTTGTACCGCTAACCGTACCCACCCAGCGTCCAGACCAAAGGGCTCAGGGTCCTCCCAGCCGTCGCAAGGATCGAAGAAGATCGGCTCTATGGCGAATTTTTACTTCCTTATATCTACGTTCCCCCAAGTCTTGTTCTCCTGGATTAAGAAATTTGCCTGTAGAGGGGGCCCGAGGGGCGAGGGCAAAGACGAGGCGGGGAGCCACAAAAGCCAAAAGAAACAGCCGAAAAGTAAGAGGCGAACGCCTCTCGGGGTTGGATGAATGGGTGGGAAGAATGCGGAGAAAGGCGTGGCTTGGATCCTCCCAAATCAAAGCATAAATGTATAAAGTCCGTATCTCGGTCGCTTGCTCTACAATTAATTTTCCTGCAGCTCTTTCTTCTCAAAGAACATGTGCTTGCCTCCGGACTTAGAGAGCGATGGAGAAACAACAGACGGAACAGGCGGGGCCACCCTCTTCGTTGAGTTGATGGGATGGTCTCTGTGGCCTGTCTAGACGCTGGGTGGCACCAGCGAGGCAGAGGGGACGGCGTGCAGTCTCGCCGAGTCATCAAGGACAATTATCCTGGCTTCTTAAGTAGGCTGAATATAGCTGCTAAGGGGGAGAAAAGGGGCCTTTTATTATCTGCAAGTGCAATTAAATCGCTGGCTGCGAGATATGGAGTGTAGTATACTTCCGTCCCCCGTATACTATGTATACATAGTACGTAACTATACGCATGCATTCGTTCTTCCCCGCAAAATGACGACGGCCCAAGCAATTCTTGTAGGTTCATCACGGTGCCTTGCCTGGATCTTGGTTCAAATGAGGTAAGACGTCATCGCCAAAAAGGCTGCTGGAGAGACGGTTTTCCGGAAGGGACATCCCTTTTCTTCCCATGGTTAAAAGGCATCCCTAAGTTTCAGCACCTTGCTCTGTAATTAGGATGAAGGATCGCGTGATGCTTTCAAGGTCTAGCCATCCATGGTTGAGCTGTTTCTGCCCGGAGGTAAAACTACATGCCCCAAATGCATCAAAAGCATCAGCATACTGTATGTCCGTATACACGCACAGTACCTTGTACTGTACATACATACACTGCAGCAATTCGAGACGCACGTAATATACAGTAATGTACTGTACATACAAATATCAAAGGCAAATCAACGAGTGTAGGGAAGCAGAGGGGAGAAATGAACAACCATGGCGGTCCAGCACGGGGACTCGTTAGGTGCGACAATGAGGGCCCAGAAATCTCCACAGCACAGTCGACGACACAAGTATTCTGTACAGAATACACTAGAGTGCAAACCCCCAGTCCTCCTTACTAGCGTTTGCAACAAGCAGTCCGTAACTGCGTATTATACCTGTATTGCACATTACACTCCAGCTTTCCTGATCAGATGCACGGGCACCGCAAGCTTCAAAGAACAACACATGGCAATAACATCGGAGAAGGAAAAGAAAAGAAAAGATACACACAGATGGCAAACGGGCCCAGAATGGTGATCGCGGATCTTTCCGTGGTGCTTCCCCCCAGCGCCTCCGCTATTAACTGACTGGACAATCTCCAACCCACCCCTTGCAGAGAAAAAGATTGGACCTGTCATGGGGTTGGCGAATGTCATCGAACCATGCAGTATATGCCTGGTATCACTGGCTCGCAAAATTACGTGAAAGTTGCTTCTTCTACATGCTATTTCGCAGTACGGAGTACAAACTATGGTAAAAATAAGATGATGCGTCCAGGAATCCGATAACAACCTCCCTGCACCTGAATATTCCCCTTTCCCAAACGTCCGCCTACCAGTTTGTTGTGGAATCAATGCGTACTCGGAGTCCTCGCAATTGGGGCAGCCAATGCTTTGGAGAAGACCCCACACTGTCGTTGGCACTCCATTTATATAGTCCACTTCCCTGAAAAAAAAAAAAAAAAAAAAAAAAAAAAGGGGGGGGGTCACAGAAGTGGATGAAACCGATTTACATTCAAAATCCAGATTCTGGCGAATATTTTTTAAAACTCGTTGTCATCTAACCATTGACAAATCAATATTCCTACCAAAAGATCGCACCAGACGAAGAACTAACGAGCAGCAAGTCCAGAAAGGAAGAGGCCAATGAACAGCTTTTTTTATTGATGACTGCTGAACGAACGACAGCACCGCCAACCTATCAGGAAATACGGAAATGAATGAAAGGAAACTCAAAAAACAAGGCGGATGGGGATCGTCTTGAAGGTGTCCAGGAAATGCTTAACGGATTGACAAGGGGACAGGGCGCACACACGCAGGAAAAACAGGAAAAGAGAAAAAGCGTCAACACAGACTCAGGATTCAGGAAGCGCGAAATCTCCTGCACCCCGCATTTTTGAAACCATCAGGTCCTGCACCAATATATGGACTACGCAGTAGCCTCAATTCCTTTTTCCCATATGATCCATTAGTACGCAGCGTATGTACGCCGTAGCCACGAGCTATATGTGCAGTCCATTTGCTGACGTCTACAGGGCTCTTGGCTCTCTCTTATCAGCTCACTCGCTGCATGGAGGGGGGCTCCCCTTGCATTCCCTTTGCTTGCTATTCGATAGGGGCCTGCCGCGGCACATAGTGATCCATGTGGAGGAGGGGGGTTATTTCTGCACGCTACTATGTAGTATCCACGCTATCAAGGGCATATCCCTGGCTCATGGGAATTTCTCGGCCCTCCCTTTTCCGTCTTTGTCTTTCCTGCATTCCTGCATTCTCTGGTAGAATTTCGCTAGCAGCACAGGGGTTTCGATTGAACTTGTTGATGTTGTTTTTGTGGCTGATGATAGTTTTACTCTAATCTGTTCTTCGCCACTGATGAAGCAGACTGAGGAGAATGTGTATATACAATTCAGTGCACAGCTCCCACGCAAGCCCCTTAAATGACTCGAATTAGGGGCAAGACGAACAGTCAAAAGACAATGGATGATAATGATAATAATTTCGACTCAACAAGAAAAAAAGAATTCACATGCTACGTACGGGACATGCGCAGCCCACCTGTGCAACAACGAAGTAAAAAAAAGAAAAAAAAAAAAAAAAGAAAAAGAAAAAGAAATGCCAACACCTGATAGAACTATCTAGAACTGCTTTTTCGCCATCTCTTTTTCAACCTTGTATGATTGCATCGCATCCTTCCTCCTTACATCGACCGGCCAATCACTTAGCTTAACATATAGCTACTACCAAGACATCGGCATCAAAATCGGCACACAAACGCTTCGTTAAACCCTTCCTCCCACCTCGCCTGCCTGAGTCAAGCCCCGCTCCCAGTTCCGCCTTTGCTCCCGCCACCACCCAGCTCGGGAACTAGGCCTTATATCATGATGGGTCTAGGCGGGCGCCCCTTGCTCCTCCTGTTCCCTCTGTACTCCGCAAACTTTGGTCATTCAAATCAATTCAATTCACACCTCCCCCAAAGCCTGATCTGCGCTGTTTTGTAATTTTTCTCACCCTGCCCCTCCACCTTCCTATCTTTCTTCGACGGTATCGTGTATAACCAACAGCTCGAACGGAAAACAATTTTCCGCTACAACGAATAGCAGGAAAAAAAAAAAAAAAAAAAAAAAAAAAAAAAAAAAAACCATTTCAGGTGTCCTGAGTTATATGCTGTGTTGCGCTCCTTGTATACGTTGCCCAGGCTTCAGGGATTGCCCTCCTTTCCTTGATTTTTCATTCTTTCATCCGGCTGGATGAAACCGGTGGAGAGGTTTGCTACATGTTCGTTCTTGGTGTAGCATGCTGGGATCTATCCACCTTTATACATATAGATAGTATGTATATGTGTGCTCGTCAAGTCCAAAGGTTTCCTTGTGGGAAAGATGGCCGGCCATCACCTCAAGCTGCTGCTGCTAATGACTTCGGGGGAGAGATCCTTGTCTCGCCGTGGTCTGCCTGATATCACCTTTTTGGAAGGTTAGGTGCATTGTATGTTTCAAAGAAGCAAAGTTTGGTTGATAATTTCTGGCAAATTTATTGTTATTTGGTAGCCTCATTTGTTTTTTGAATGGTGTAAAGATATAGACATATGTACATGTACATGTACATGTATATATATGCATTGATTGAAATATGGAACTAGTTGACCATCCACATGAAGCCCCTTGGAAGGCATAGTTAAGGGGGAGACGTCCATCTCTGCTCCAACAATTAACATCGCATATCTATCAACGTCTCAACCCATTCGGTTGACGGTTGACGGTTGACTTGCCCATCCATACCTTTTCTTGTAGCTTCACGGGACACGCATGTCTATCGGACAAAACTCCCGCAGTTTAAACCAAACAAGGCTCTTCATAAATTTGAAATCTCATACGAGTGGCTCCACAGCCAAGGCTCTCCTCTCCCCATATGCTTTATATACAACCAGCAGCGACAGCCCGCGAGGCATGAGCTGTGTGTGAACCCATCTCATATCACACACATTCTCCCGTCTCAACGCCAAATATGCCCGCGCACATTGCCCTTGACGTGCGTACCAAAATATGTATCTTGCTCGCTCTACCGCGAATGGCGAGGACGCGCCGGTCCTTTTTTTGCCAGGCAGACGATGAGGACATATGAGCTGACGAATATCTGTATCTCGTTAGTGGATAGGTTAGCCGAAAGAAAAAAGACCAGCACACCATCAGATCCAAATTCGACTCCGTGTTGTCCGTGTTGTTGTTGCTCATTGGGGGGGGGCGGCGGGGGGCGCGCCCGAAATCCCGGAGTGGATGGTCGTTATGAGAGACGTACATCTGTTCCATCGCCTCTTCCCCGCTTCCCCTGATGATATCGTAGGCAAGTTGTAACAGATACCTTGTCGCTCTCATTTAATCTGGAGATGAAAAAAAAAAGAAAGAAAGAAAGAAAGAAAATGTGTGGGCCTTGTTTTGACTCGGTAGGCGTATGGTGTATCCCAATAACACGAATACAATCAATCAATGGTTTTCTTAATCAGTATCACCAGGAGGCTGCGAATGTGGGGGGAATAGCGATAATATGAGTAACATGAAGAAAAGACAAGTTATTCATAAATATCGAAAAGACAATCTCGTCCTATCCGCCGCGACGCAGCTTCATTTATTGTACACAAATGGAGAAAGTGAATATCATTTGAGCAAAAACCATGGTCAGATAAAAGACATGCAAACCTGGGGCGACAGGGATATAGGTGTATGAATATGCCATACGAGTATGCCAGGGTATGTGGAAACAGAAAACAAGATCCTGAGGGAGTAGCGGAGAGGGGGATAGTGAGAAAATATAATAGACAAAAACCTTTTTATTTTAGATAAGAAGCAGCCCACCGAGTATGCGTCAGGCGAGAGAACGGAAAAGATATTCCAGTTACTCAGCTGCGTCGAGGCTGCTCGATGCAGTCGCTTGGGGACCTTTCTGTTGCCGTAATTTCTCCTCGAATTTCGCAAATTCATGCAAACCGACCTCTTCTTCCTGATCCAGGACATGGTTGACCCCTTTAACTTCCTCGATCTACAAATAAATACAGGTCAACTTCAATATCCAAACACAGAACTTCAAAGAGAGCCTGCGGGTCTGAGTAGAGTTGGGGTGGAAAACATAACCCAGGAAAAAAAAAGGGGAGGGGAGGGGGGGTAAGATAAAAGACAGGCCGCTCACATAATGCATCAACATAGACTCAATCCCATTCTTCAACGTCACTGTACTCGAATCACACGTCCGACACGCACCACGCAGCTTCAAAGACACAATCCCATCCTCAAAGCCACGGAACTCGATATCGCCTCCATCCTCCTGGATCGCAGGGCGGATCCTCGTCTCCAGCAACTCCTTAATCATGCCGACAACCTCATCATCGTCCTCATTATAGCTCAGTGAATCTTCTTCAGCAGGGCCAGCTCCAGCCCCAGCCTCCGCGACATTGATGATCGGCTCGCCCGTGGTTACTGCTTCGGTGATTAGGCTGAAGACCTCGGGTTTGATATGCGCCCAATTCGCGTCGCCGGCTTTGGTGATGGTGATGAAATCCGGGCCATAGAAGACAGCGGAGACTCCATCGACATTGAGGAGCTTGGCGGCCAACGGAGACGGGTAAGGGGGTGTGAGGGTTGAGCGTGGCGAGAGGTATTCTACGAATGAGGTCGGGAAGTTTTCAGGGAGGACGGGGTGATTGGGGTTAAATTTTAGTGCCTGGACGAATAACAGGAAAGGAGGATCAATCAGCTAGATGTTTCCATGAAATTTCTCTCTCCATGCTTGCGTTCTCTCTCTAGCCCCTCCGGAACTCAATATCCATTGCAGCACAGATTACAATCTCAAGCTGCCTTTTTTGCTCACTTACATCAGCATTCGGAGTGGTTTCGGTCTGAATAAAGATCGTCCTGTTTCCCGTGGCCCCATTTATCTGTGGCGCCCGCCTCGCGGGTTGATGTCGCGGATCCAGAGTTGGTCTATGGCGTGAGGTCGACGAGGTAAGGACTGGGATCTGTGCTGCTTGGCTATGCATGCCAGAGACACAGACGGGGCCGCAGCCACCCAAGGAAACGCCGCGGCCGGGCCGTGACCGTAAGATCGACCTTATAAATGACCCTGGAGAGTGTATTTGTCGCCATTGTGTATATATATCTCTACGCAGGCGGGTTGCATATCAATATATATCGAATGGTTGTTGTATGTGAGATAGAAAACTTGGAGTTCATTTTCATCTGGCCAAATACAGCCGACTTCCGGATGACGTAACTTGATATTAGTAATCAAGTTTCATCGACCAAAAAAAAATGAGAAAGTCTACGCAGCTGGCGTTTGATCCAGTGGGCGAACTCGACCATCATCCGCCTAGTTTCAGCGTGACGATGATATGCAATATGCGTGTCTTGAATGTCTTGAATGCGGGGTTTACATCTCTTTTGAAATCTAAACAATAAAAATAGCCGGAAAGTGGTTTTCGCCTGAATTGAATCAAAGGTGTCAATCACACACATATATGACCAATAAATCTATCCTGCTTCTAGGTACGATAAGGAACAAAAACAGGATCAACAATATAGGAGATGGTATGATAGAAAGGAAGCTTAAACGAAACAAGAAAATTGAAACAGAATCACAGAGAACACCCATCCCAACGGAGTACAGGGGAGAATCATCAAAACGCAAACTGTTCGTAACATCATAACTGTGCCTTCATCCCTAACACCTGCAGACACGATTAGTACCAAAGAAAAATAAAACTCTTTTTTTTACCTTCCTGCATATATCCTGAAGAAGAAATAGAGGAAAAAAGAGCCCCACCCATTCCGACGTTTTGGTGGCTGTAGTAAATATAGAACGCATCATAAACCTTAGCCAACCGGCCAGCAAATATAAACGCTAGACAATATGGGCAATTCGAATTGTAAATATGTATGTGGAAGGTTGGGAGGGAGGGGATAGAACAGCACCCACCCATCCAGGAAAGAAAAAGGAAGCAGGAAACGAACAAGGCAAAAGGGAAAGCAATAAATCGATTTATACCTATGCGGGTATATACTGATTGAGAAAACAAAAAAAGCAGGAGTCGGATTTAGGTTGGGGAATATGTCACTATATGTTTCCTGACACAATATGAGATGTTGGGAATTATAAAAAAAATTTCCTTTTTGTTTTGAAAAATGGATCTCAGATCAAAATCCTCTCAACTCCTGTGTGGCGAGTTCCATGGACGGGGCCTGGGGGAGAGGGGAGAAGAGAAACATCTCTTTGGGACCCTTTCCGTTCGTTTTCTTGTCTCGCGAAATATCAAATGATATAGGTTTGTGTATTCGCCCCAGCCTCTGACAAAAATTGCCACAGGGGGTCATGGCTCGTACGTAGTGTGGAAGAGGAAAGGAAAAAACTGGAGAATTGAGGTCCAGAGTGGCATCCGCCTCCATTCTTCGTTTCCGTTCTTCCTTTTTCGTGCGTTTAATGCTCTGTTTAGCATCTGTATCTGTTTTTCGGGGAGAGGCATTATCGAAATGACGGATCGTAAATGTTCACGAACGAAGGATTCCAGGCTGCTGGATATTCAAGCTCGACGCCACCCGAATCGTTTGCGAGGTGGTTCAGCTCCTGAGGATGGCTCAACTTGCATACTCCGGTTATAAAGTTCCTATAAGATGGTCAAGTTAGCTTCAGATGTAGACTGTGGACGGAAAACGGGGGGCGATTATATCTATTCTGGATTAAAAGTGGAGAGTAAGCCTTACATCCTGATCTCCCGGAAATTTGGTATCGAGAATAAGGCGTTGCACGTCTTCATTTTTCGGGTAACATGGAAAAGGGGTCCTTTGGCTATTGTGAATTCCCAAAACAACCTCGCCCATGATCTCAAATTTGCGCCAGTTTATACGATCATTATTGGGGCCTATAAATGTCTTGTTGCCTTCTTCAGCTGATACAAGGTCACGTCGATGAAGAGGCAGGAATGGGATTTTTTCCGCAAACGAGTTATCCCAAGCTAAGCGGTAGGCGAAATGGCTCTTTTGTGTGCCCATCAGGATCACTAGGCTCATGAACTGTTTCTGAACCATTGGCGACACTAGCTCCCTAGTTTGCGAAAGTCGGAAGACAGGCGTCCCGTTAAGCCCTGCAATAACGGCCCCGAGAGAGTTGTAATTATTCAATTGGCGTAATTTCTTAGCGATTAGGGGGGGATGTCAGCTAACGTGAAAATGTATATATATATAAAATAGTTGTAGGGTATACTCATAGTACTAACCATCGCGATATTCATGAATTTTTCCAATGCCTCAGCCCGGTGTTTGGGTTTGTCTCGCAACAAGACCATGCTTGCGACGAACAACGCTAGATGGTTGAACTGGTCAATCATCCTGTTGACGTTACACAAACCTTTCGATGAAGCCCTGTCGTCTGCAGATACACTCACGTGCCGGACGAGTTCCCGCGGCCTAAATGAGCTAAACATGACCCAGTCGATGCGTGTTATCTCGCGCGCAAATTCATCTTCAGATATATCCATGAAGGCTTTCCATTGATCCTTTGAGAGAACATATTTCGGAGTCAACTCTAGCCGCTGTGCTTCTTGTTGGGCAGATTCAACACTTAAGAGGGTTAAGAACGATTGACTTGATATGCTGCCCGATCTATAAACGCTTGATGCAGTTGAAAGATTGGAAAAATTCGAACCGAGTTCCTGATTTTCGTCACTTAGATCCAATGCGCTCATATTGTGTATGTTCTCGTCGGAGGACCGCGCAACAAAAGTTGCTGGCGAACTTTGGACGGACGTGTCTAGAAACGTTTCAACACTTTCAGAACCATTGTCATCATCATCATAGGCCCACCCTAAATCATCATCCTCCACGAATTTTTCGAGAAAAGAGTTCATCTCCTTTGCCGCGAAGGCGAAAACAAAGTGCTTCTCTAGCGAGACGATAAAATCCGTCAAGCGCTTTCGGATTTTTGAGCCGGCGAAATCGCCGGGATACTCCGACACCCATTGTGACAGGATATTCAGCACTCGTAGATGGTCTGCATGCTGCATCAACAACGGGGACGGTGCTGACCCAATATTTTCGAAGCGTGAGAGTAAGGCCGAAAGGAGCCTTGTCGGAGTGGCGAATTTTCGATACAGACATAGGAATATGCTGGCAAATTTGGCGTCTTGTTTTGACATAGGAGGCCTTAAAAGGCGATCCACCAGCTCATCGAAAGTCATGCCTGGATCGGCCGGTTTGTCCTTGCCAATATCGGGGCTGGAAAGAGGACCAGAGCCCTTTGGATCGTCACCGTCATCCTCCATATCCAAGAAGCTGCTGAAAGCGTCGGAACCACCACTGTGTCTCCAGGAATTCTGCAATCGCTGATACGGACCCTTATGGGATGTTATCTCCTCGGGGACGGTGCTTGTGCCTAGAGTTTCCCCTCGGTTCAACCGGTTCCCAGGAGGAGTTCTAGGAGGCACGGGCTGCGAATTGCTTCGAACATTTCTCGATCCTTGTGCATTGGACGCCAGGGTTGAATCGGTTGTACGGTTCTGGGTCCGAAAATTGTTGGGATCAGCGGAGGGTGGACTGGCTAACGTGGATTTGGGGTTTTCGGAACTCGCACGAATATGCTGGCGAGTTTGCAGAGGAATGGGGCGTCGGGAGGAAGTTCGACTTGACGAGGTGGGGTGTGACAGCGGAATTGGTGAAGGTTGTAAAGCAGCTACATCTATAGAATGAAGGTTAGCATCACCAGCAGAGAGAGCGAGTTTCGAAGTCGCAATCAGAACGGTATGGTTGGTGCGATGGAGTGGTCTGAGTGGTCTGAGTGGTCTGACAATCAAAGGAAGAAGGGGAAGTCGTCAAAATAAGACTGAAAACGAGATCACGAGCACGGCAAACCCATCGGTGGTGGTGATAGGCAGAGCAGTGTGCGTTGTGAGAGTCCCGGCTAGCAGAAACGCGAGTCTCAGACCGCAAAATAGGAGAGGACTAAGGACTAAAGGACGGTGGGGAAAACGGGAAGGACACTAGCGTCATAGCAGAGGGAAAATCGTCTTGGTGCGAAACTTTTTCGAATCAAACAGCCAACCAGTGACGTGTCTGGTCTTGACAGGGGGAAAAAGGAATCATGCCGAGAGGGGATTTCACGGGCCAAAAATTAAAATGATATAAATAAAAATAAGACAAAAGTAACTAGGGAACGATAAAAAAGAAAACATGCTATCACGGGCGAAAACGGTCGGGAGAAAAAAAGAAAAGAAAAAATGTGGGCATGGGTGTCCTGGACAGGTAGGAATTCCTGCTATTGTGGATTCCGGCAAGCCAAGGTGGGGAATGGAGCCACCAGGAAAAGCCTTACCGGCCGTTCGAGCTATGATAGCCCTGAGAATGTTGGAAATGCATTTCTTTTGCGAGTCTGGGGCGTCTGGATATGTGTGATGAACCTCGATGCCGCCGAGCACTCGACGTGCTTGGTCATAAGTAGCTGAGTCGATCCGGGAAGATGGGATTTGTCCCTCGCATCTACAGGCCCATCTACAGGCCACGACAATAAATGGTATTGTGGCCTTGGGCAATGCACCTATCAAGGGTTCAATCATTAGTTGCCCGCAGCCCGCAAGAGTCCACTGCTGCCTGGCTGGGGAAAGAGGTGGTGGGAGGGGCTGGCCAGGAAAGCTGTTTCTGGGCTGAATGGGCTGAAGTCATAACTAAAGAAACATGATATACGGAGTATCGTCTGGCAGTTGGCCACAGCCAAGATGTAACAAAGCTACTGCAGGCGGGGATTTTTGATAAAAAAATTGTCCACGTACTAAATATTCGAGGAAACTGGGCCACACTCCTGGGATCGTGTGAATCAAAAAGGACGAGAATACCGTCAATGACGGGCAATTCCTGTTCTCCGATGAATTTGGGCCATACGATTCGACCAGTTTCGTCAAACGATATTTTGTGGCTCGCGATTTCCAGCAGTCGCACGAGATAGATGGTTCCATCTAGTGACATTTTCTTCACCGAAGAGCGTGATATGGGCGGTTGTTTAAGATCCAATGCCCGCTGCACAAACGTGGACTTTCCCACGCCTTGTGCACCTACAATGGCCAAATTGACTTGGGGAAGACGGGGTTTAGCTGTAGCAACAGACTTTGTTTCATCGTCAATATCCCATAACAATCGTCAGCACATATTAGAATTGACATTGATCGCAATCTTGTTCCCAGGATCCTGTTTTCCCCCTTTTTTTTCCCTTTTCCCTTATTCTTCTTTTCCGAGGGCCAGGGCGGGGGAGATGGAGGGGGACCGAAATCAAGTTATGATGCCGTGCCTTTGCTTGACATAGTACATACCTCACTCGAGCCATTCGATGAGCCATGATAATCTGTTTTGTCTACACTGGCTGGCGCCATCTCGTTCTCTTCAATAACGGGTCCTTCTAGGTCATGGCCCTTGGCGCGATTCCCGGGGTAGGCGTCCCACGACGGCGCGGAATAGGAGCGATTTTGTAGAGGCGGGCGACGAGGCTGCTGAGGGACAGGTAGCCGAGGGGAGACCTCACTTGTTGAGCGTGTTCTCGGAGGGCGTGGAGAGGTCATTATATACAGGAGTGGAGCCCGTGGAAGGGCTCAGACACCTAGACGGTACGGAAGGGAATTGTGCGGGAGACAGCCGGAGGAGAAAAACAAGACGGCAGATCATATCCCAGATCCTGAAGCTATAACACCATCAGCCAGGAAGGCTGTGCCATTGCCTTATACTCCAAGGAAGAAAAAGCTTCGAATAATATCGATCAGGGAATTGAAGGAACGGAGCAGGTTACGTGTGGGGAGCAGCTATGCGAAAACCGCGAGTGGTGTTGAATATCTGGATGGCGAAGGCTTTTTGATTTATTTTGTTTTGCTATATGTGAGGGAGGGACCGGGTTCAGAGCATGGCTGATAAGCAGAAGAGTGGTCCTATATCAGGGCATGGGCGAACTTGAAGGTATAGACGATAAGATATGTGGGGCGGAGAGTGCGCACGTCGGCAGAGTGCAGCCAGCCCAGCCCGGAGACCTATGCAGAGGGCATAAAAAAGAGCAATCGAGGTAGAAAAGACCAAGGTGTCTCACCCACATACCAGGGCTCCGAGGATAGCGGTTTAATGTTTGGCGAAGGGCTTCATGTTGGCTGGCGATAGCGTCTTCGTAGGCGTAAACCTACAGTTGAATCTTAACGACATGCCCTAACTAACTTTTAACTTCCATAGTAAATCCATATCCAACGACTCAGCGATATAAATACTACGTATATACAGCCCAACTCAGCACCATAAATTACAGACAGTTTTACCTTGGCCAGCGCGATGAGGGGATGATGGTGATGACGATGACGACGACGACGGTGATAATGAACACAACCGTTAATTAAATATTCACGGTGTTCAAGGGATATATTTCGAGGCGATTCTGAAGGCGCCTGGGGCCATTCAGCTCCCCACCGATCTGCTGTGGTTGACGGCTCTGGATGTGGTGATCGGACAAGGATCCATCTGCCTTGTCTCAAGCAATCTTGGATGTGTTCACCTGCTCGGCCGTCTTTGAGATCTAGAGCCAGTGTCAGCGCTGAGTGGCAATCCAATCGCCGCCAAACAAAAAGCTCCGGTCGATCAACTAAGGGTCGACATGGGGCTTGGATATGGAGCTGCCCTTCCCTTCGTGTGTCATGCGGGCGACGTTTTCGACGGAATGACTGCTATCATACATGACCTATTTCCACCCAGCCCAGCTCTTATTTTCCTAGTCTGGATGCGGGGGCGATCAGGAAATTGGGGGGAAGAACTCATGGTAAGCCGGGGTTGGAGTGAGCATTTACTGGATCCTCTTATCCAGAGACGATTCGATCGTGGCCAAAGGGACAGTACCTAGGTACATCTACATTCCTCTGTTTTGCTCCATGCTTGGAGCCCTGGAGTACATCGATCGGCATTCTGCAACAGTTCGGTTTTCACAACGTTTACAGCCTGTTGTCTCACGAAGTACGTCGGTTGACATCCAACCAGGAAGTGGGCCACATGGTAAACCGAGGTTAGGTTTTGGATGAAGCTGAATTGTTTCCCCAAGATCTGTTCCTGAGTTGGTTTTCCCGGGAAGATGCTCATATTACGTGGAAGAAAACAATCTCGTAAATGTGGTATATATACTGTGTATCTAGGCAATAAATATCCAAGACTCCTCCCTCCCAGGCTGTGACTGTTTGACCTACTCTCTGACCTAGCCAGGTGAAACCAGCTTAGCAGCAGATAATAGGGATGCCTAGGCACGTTTAGCAGCATCGTACAATCTCCGGAGATGAGTCAGAAATTGTCGTTGCATATGCACACGCCAGCCCGAAACTGTGGAGGGCATACATGCCCCAAAAATCATCAAATGCGCGACCCTGAACTCGAAGCCGCTGCATGCGTGCGTCTACGAATGTGCAGCATACGGATTCCGCGCGGTCGATTTGTTAAGGAAGATAAGGTGACTAGCCTATGTGCGCAAAATGTATCTTAACAGCACGCGATAGCAGAATGAAATCATCCCATTATTCATTCCGCATCAAGGGGAAAATGGTTCCCATTATAGTCCGGTTCCAATAACCAACCACCCATCACCAATCCCAAATAAGAGTGACCATTTCCCGGAAATAAGTACCTCCCGTACCTTGAGCCGATGGTGGTGATAATGAGGATCTTCAGCCTTCGGGTTGTGGCTGCATACTATCCCTCGGTGTGTTGTTGCCGGCCAGAACCAAGGCGGCAAACTGCCTGAACCCTTCAATCTCAGCACCGTTGGCAGGTCCATTATTACTCTCTAAGGTCTCCCGCAACCGTCTAACTTTTCCCAGCCCTCGGTTGAAACCTTTCTCCTCATTCCAGGGCCCTCTACTCCTACCGCCTCTCCCAGAGAATCCCCCCCGCCCACGTCCCCGGCCACGCCCGTAATTGCTATGTTTCATCTCCACCCACTCTTCTTCGAGAGTTAGTTTGTATATTTCTCGTAGCTGAGATCGGAGAGCGGGGAATTTGGTAAACAAGTCCTTCAGCGCCTGGGACGATTCTAGGTTTTGGAAGTGAAGGGCTGCATTCGGGATGTTGGAAGTTACGAGTGTGTTGTTCGCAGGGTTGGCGTGAGGTTGCAGGACGGGGTTTATTGTACCTTCACAAACGTCGGCAGGCGCAGTTTCATATGTACCGATTTTTTGAGCGTTCTCAAGTAGCCCCGACTTCTCTGACTCGTGGTCCTGTTCAGGAGCGCTAGGGGAACAGTATGACTTGTGGGATTGGGTGCAAGCGAGAGAGCAGCTGCGCATGTGGTTCGGTCTTGTCAGTATTCCTGAAGCTGAAACAAATCCACATATGTCAGGGATGAGGAAACCATAAGTCCTCTTACCTCTGCACATTACATGTGGGACAACGATACTTGGACGGCTCGGTTGAGCAAACAGCGCAGAGCGCCATGAGAAGCTTCTTGAATAAAATTAAATTTCAACGCATTTAGAATAGGAGCGAGATAATGTAAATGGATTAGATGATCCCTCTCCCAAGTTAGCCCGCTACTTCTTCCGACAGCTTCAAGTCCCAGGCTTCATTCTTTGTATGTTGCGATACTAGTTCAACGATGGAGTAAAATGGTGATTATATAATCACCAATTTCCTGAGCTTCAAACCTTCCTCCGCATCTTCAACCACCATCCCACAAGCCACATAAAATTTACCACTCAAAGCTCCAACATGGCATCCCAATTTCCCTCTCAAGCCCGTTCTCTTTACCGATCTATCCTACGGGAACTACCCCAGCGCCCGCTCTCATCACCATCACCCCTCGCAGCCCGAATCCGCATTCACCTCGCCTCGCAGCCGTCGCCAGAAAACAACAACACCAGGCGAAGGCAGATGGCACAGGCACAGATGGACGAAGCGGAGCAAATTATGCAGTATTTGAGGGCTCAAAGACAATACGTCACGTTGCTGGAGCGTTATAACCCAGGCGCCAATATGGATGAGGAGGAGCGGGTGAGGTTGACCGCGAGAAGGGTGGGGATGGAATTACCCATTGAGGCGGAGAGTATTGAGAAGAGCGAATAGGAGTGGACGGAAATGGAACTGATAGAGGGTGGAAGAGAAGCTATGAGGATGGCTATGAGCATTGAGGATTCGTTTAGTCTGTGAAATGAATTTGCTCTCCTGCCGATTCTCATGGATACCTTTTGTTTCCAAGGGGGGAATAGAGAGATTCTGGTCTCGGCGATCCTACTGAGATACAGCAAACGTGATCTCGACGATCGCTATCCTGATTCTGCTCCGCGACGAGCAGTGCGATATCTACCTTCCGCGAACACTTTGCGAATTACACAACCATCTAATAATCGTTTTTTTTTTTTTTTTTTTTTGCCCCGATTGTCAGATACAGGTTGCCAAACGGGCCTTTCTCTTCATAATGTATCCCGAAAACCTCCCACATCCCTCAGGAACGACAATGTTCCACAGTATATCCAATGCTCGTTATATAAATTAATGTGATGTCAAACCTGGACAGCATTCTTTCTTTTGTTTGGAAAAAGCAAAGGCTAAAGTCTTATGTGCGGAAGCTCTTTCCGGTCAGAGACGGGATGGGTCTTTTACCTCACTGCGCCGGATTTGGAAGAGGATGGATTGGCGACCTTTTTTTTTTTTTTTTTTTTGGTTTGGTTATATAGTTGCTCATTTATGACGAGGGTTAGTATGATCATCTTTTCCAAGCTTGGGAGTGATGGGAACTTTTCTTTGGTTGGTGGACTATTGTATTTTTACACGGAGGAATGCCTGTATACTACTAGACTATATATCCAATATTGAATAGAATGCCACTGACTGCAAGGCGCAAACGGATAATGAGTATGTGTATATAAATATAGATTTCTACTTTCCAAAGAAAAATAGAAACAGAGCTGTAAACAAAGCGCTTCGCAAAGAATTATAAATTCAGACACTTGAATACTTGAGCTCCCCTTTCGGTATTTATCACCAATGAAGAAACAAACAATAATCAAGGAATAAAAAATAAAGAAATACACAGACAATGAACGAAGTCACAAGTCATCCTATACAGTTTCAATATTTGAATACAAAGTGCCGATTGCTTGAAATTTATTGTATCCCACAGAACGCCCTTGACAATGCTATGCTCTAGGATAACATACAATATGGAGAGTAGTACAAGGAAATCAAACGAAACCGTCCAGCAAGGACAAATAACAAAGTAAACAATGAAGTGATACAGGGTTGACCTTTTGAAAGGGGCAAATGTGGATACGACTGGGCGTACTGCCACAACATGGGCATATCCAAAATATCATCAGGTAATAATGTTCAATGAGTGTAAAGTTTTTGTTTCAAGAGATTAAACAGGGAGAGTGCGGGGAAATCAGAGAGAGCGGCAGTAAAGCGTAACGAGAAACCAAGTATTGGAGACCTGCTCATTTTTCGCAGCGCCATTCGCCTAACAAAAGGTCCAAGGAAAGAAGTATGAAAATCGTTATGGCAATCGTCATGGCAATTCGTTTGTTCTTGATCATGGAAAGGAAAGAAGAGAGTGGGAATGAAAGAAGAAGGGAAATCGCCATGAATGCGAGGCACGCGGCTCGAACTGAGTTTTGTTCACTCCTCAGTGACTTTCTATAAAGTTTAAATCCGTCCGGGGGGTCGCGACATCCGTCCGCCCTTGTAATTGCTCGCAGCGGAGTTGAAAAATCTCGATATGAAGCCGCCGCCGCCGCTACTGGATCCGCTAGCCGTTTTCATCTTTTTGGCAGGCTGTTGGTAGCCGGACATCGAGCTGAGGGGATGTCGCTGTTGTGGTTTGGGCTTCGGGTGAACTGCATTTATGTTAACGTAGCTGTAGGCCATTGAGGCCGGACTGGCATGAGCTTCTGCTACTAGAACATCGTCACTGGCGTAAGCGAGTTGGCCGATGCTGGCAGGTGTGCCCCGAGAGCTTGGAGCCAAGCTAGACGAGCGAGACGATGAACTGGGCGCCCTGGATTCGCCACGGGACAGTGGAGGCAGATCTTTGATTGATGGAGGTGAGATTGATCGGCCTGATCGGTAAGGTGAAGGGTTTCTCTTTTGGCCAGTGCGATGGCCCTCGAGCATGGACGTGTTAAGCCGAGTCATCAAGTCTTCGCTAGGGTCGGTTGAGAAGTCGTCGCTTTGTTCATCCATATCGAATTCATTAAGTTGAAGCATTTCCTTTTCACCTTCGAGCTGAAGACGCGCGCGGATCGGCGCGAGGAACGGCTCGAGGTATTCCAAGAGATCCTGTTCGGTGACACGAGTTTCCCAATTCAACAAATAGAGCATCTGGCGCTCCATTAAGTTGACCTCGGGCAGAGAGAATCCGAAGTCATTGAAGTCCTTCACAACCGAATAGCGAGCCCAGTGTTTATTCTTCGGGCTTGAATCGTTCAGATTTTTAGCCGCAAGGATTAGGGACGCCAGGAAGATGCGGTGGGCTGTACAGCGCATTCCCTTGGACATGGGAGGAAGCTTAGCGCGTAGACGGCCTAGATATACCAGGGAAGACATCAAGGTCGGAACTTCGACGTGGGATCGGTTCACAATCGAGCAGATAAACTCAGCCAGCGATGGGAGAGGTGATGACTGAGGCACCGACTTCTCCGAGGCATCGAGAGGGGGGGTTGTCGGAGGTGTTAGAGGTTTAGGTTGTGACAAGCTCATCGGGGTAACATGTTCCTCGCATCGGATGACCAGTGCAGCTTGCTGGGCAAGGTATAGAATCATCTCACGGGAGACTGGAAGCGTCACAAACTCATTCAGAGCGGCTTTGTTGTAATAGGTTGCTGGTCGCGCCATTTCTGTTCTGTACGGTGAAGGACTAGATCGTATGTCCTGAGAATGTGGTTTGAGTCAAGTATACACCAGCGTGGTAAAAGCGTCGAACGAAATGTCTATAACGGAGTGATTGCGCAAATAAATAGGGCTCCTTTTCCGGAAACTCTCATAAGAAAGCAGAAATTATTTAAACAAATATTAAAATGTTATTGTGCAATAACTGGGTAGAGCCTGGTTAGATGTGTAAAAGCAAGGGAGTGAATTAATTGCGAAGTAGACAGTATCTTCAAATCCCTGTCCGGCAGAGGATTTCGATCGGAAAAGGAGTTTTCTGGCACCCTCAGTTGATACCGTTGTCGTCTTCTGGACCTGCCTGGGAGCTGCAGCTGTTTGTGGAAGATGGAGAACAATGGTAGACCTAGGTACATGGAAATGTCAGCCACAAACTCAACTATCGGGGCTCTACCCAGGTTCAAACAGGAGGCTCACGCAGAGCTGGTGTACTAACAAGGATTTTCCAACAATTCCTTGCTTGTGCACAAGAAGAACCAAGCTAAAGTTGGGTGAAGCTACTATTGACAAAACGACAAGACACAGCAGGGAGCATGCGGATCGTGTCTCCCCAGAAGGCCAAGTTTTTTTTTCGTCACAGCTTTTTATAGACGAGTAGAAAACAAAAACGGAAATCTAATAAATCAAGAATGATGAAGGATAATAGCCTCTAATTATAATTAAAGCGGAAAAGATAAAAAAAAGAAAAAAACGGCCAACAGAGGAATCAAATGGAACGGGAAAAGGCCGTGAACATGTGGCTAAGTCTTGTGAAAGGATCGGACGGAACTGGACGACATCATTCGAATATATACACGGGCGTGTCGGCTCGATCCGCAGGGATGCGAGGGAAATAACGGAGACGTCCAGATTTAGCAAACCCTAACATGGTACATGCGTTTCGGGGGCGGGCGGCTGGTGAGGGTCGAATGGTCCATAGGGTCAGGTTGACCGAACACAGGAGAGTTGGCGTTTGAGCCAATGTTGGGCATGAAGCGGAGACGACAGACAGCGTTCGAGCTTAGCAAGGACATGACCAACGCAGGAAGCAGCAGAATCCTTGGATGCAACAGTATCCACGGGGGGAAAAGTTAGACGTGTTTGAAGGTCAGAACCGCGAGTCTGGTGAGCGAGTCAAGCTTCTATGCACCCAGACAGCATGACGGGAATCTTGGTAAGAGAGGGGCAAAACCTGACGTCCTATTCGCTGTAAGGTTTGGCAGGAGGCCGAACCAGTTTCAGGCATGCCCCGTTTTGTCTCGAGTTTAGCGCTGGACTCGGGCCTGGGGAACGCTGGGACCTCTGAAGATCACGCTTGAAGCTTGGAGCGCTGGTGCTGGCTCTGACTGCCGAACCCTTGCTACCGAAACCTGGGCGATTCCAGCCGGGACGCCGCTTCCAGAGGATTTCTTGTGGCCATGGTATAACTGTTAGAGCCAATGACCGAGTGTGTTCTCGAAAAGATTCAGGATCATGTAACAAACCGCTGTCTTGTCTCGTCGCGCCCAGCGCCAGTGATTGGCAGGATTGAACGCTACTAATTAACCTCGTATCACTGGCCCAACGATTTATTATAACCCGCGCCCGTTATCTCGAGAACTTTCTCAGATTTGTTGCGGATACAATTCACATTGAACATCGGCTTCTCGACATCGTAAGCTTGTTGTTGCACGGGACCCAACTAGGGCTAGCTTGCCAGAATAGGCGATAAACCCTAATTGACCACCAGACGACTCTCTGCAAAAGAACAATATATATCTGTCTTCATGTCTGTACGTACGGAGTACATCCGCAAACTATGGATTTGTTTCGCGAATTTCCACCGTACTACGTCTATGCATCCGCTCCATCTGCCACATGCAGCAAGAGTGCCTCAATTGATGCGTTGTTTGTCCTCCTTTGGGTGCGTCTGCGAATTCAAAACAGACTCATCATCTGTTTTGGGCATTGGTGGCTCGCTGAAGACTTGCATGGGTTAATTTTAGGCATGCAACTCCGCGAGTAGTCGCCAGCCCCTATTGACTCGACTCCCTGCTCAATAAATGATTCTTTAATTTGCATGATTATATTGTGGATCTTGCTAGCCAGTCAACAACCTCGAACCAGAAGAGTGAGTTGGCATTCGAGGCAGCGAGTTGTGATTACGATGATTATTGAAATTTTCGCGCCTGCCATCGGAATCTTGCGGCTCCCCTCTCCATTGTTTCGAACTTCTGTGTTGTTTTGATTTCTTTCTGATGCCTCACCTATCATTGGCGAAGTTTCTTTGATTGGATATTACAGCTCCAACGCCGCCGCCGCCCTACAACAAGATGCCGACATCCAAGGATTACACGGTGTAAGTCGCGCATTGGTAAGGAGCGTATTTCGGAGTCAGGCACGCACTCGCCGGATTCAGCCCTGTCGTGGCCTGAAATGAACCTTGTCATTTCAGCTTTCTCGTCCAGAGAGTGAGGCATGATTGTCAAAGCTTCCAAAACAATCCGCAATGCCCAATGACGCCTCTGTAAAATCGAAGAGTTTCCATTATGAGCTGCTGAAAACCAACAAAACCAGACAAAAATACTTCAACGCCTTTGGCTCTTTGGCTCCTGTGCTTGATATTGAATATGGCAACACAAACAAACTAACATCGCAAAACCAATACCATGGACCAGGTCTAACAGGGACAATAAGGACTATCCCAGAATTACATCAAACTAGAGGCGCGTGGCTTTTCATAATCGGCACTACGCCCCGTTTTCCAGCGCAAGCGCCCGATCCTCAACCTCCCCTGCGCAGCCGCCACACGATATTTTTGGATTTTGGCGCTGAACGTGGCATGGATTTAGATCCACTCACTGTGAAGAAGCTAGGTTGGGAACCGGATATATAACTCCTCCCCATAATGTTCTATTTTATAATATACATAACTAGATAACTAACTAGAAGGATATGCATTATCCATCCCGCTATTGATGCGTCAATGCGAGGAATAGCCTTGATCCCTGGATGGCGCTTGCAGGTCGAAGAGGTGACCTAAATTTATCTCCAGAGGCTTTACTCGATTGTTATTCTTGTTCCATTATCCTTCTGACATTATTCCATGTCGGCAGCAAAATTCTGGATCCGCGTCCAAAATCTTGTATTCTTGGGCGCTCCTGCTCGTGGATAGAAGTAATCTTGTCACTATTTCATAAGCCAATGCCATGCCATGCACGCCCTGTTCAGAAGATTTAGCTACCTTATGCTCAAATTGTTTGAATGAAACAACCGCTTCATTTCTGAGAATGGAATGTGAGCAGTCACACGTGATGGGGTAAAACTTGAAGCCACCGCCGCACTCTCTTTTTCCAGATGTTCAAGTTCTAACGGGGAGCAATTGTTATTAATTATGTGGCCATTTTGACTATTTTCACCATCCGCATCAACTTTGACAGGCTCCCTTTTCACGGCAATTTGGATCGTGTCCACTTGTCCGTATCCTGCACCCGTTCGCATCCCAGAGTTGAAACTAGAGATGACCGCTCTGATCTCCAGCTTGA
This sequence comes from Histoplasma mississippiense, assembly GCF_000149585.1. Taxonomy (NCBI): domain Eukaryota; kingdom Fungi; phylum Ascomycota; class Eurotiomycetes; order Onygenales; family Ajellomycetaceae; genus Histoplasma; species Histoplasma mississippiense. The sequence continues at coordinate 1,631,123 of NW_001813980.1, forward strand.
CTATGTAGAAAGAAGGTCAAAAGTGGTACCAGCGGTGATTTTTCCTTTTCTTTCACACACCTTCTGTGTATATGATTATTTTCCATAATCGCTCAGCCCCCTCGTGAGCCATGCTCTGGGGAAATAGTTCGGGGGCCAGTGCCGACATGACTATTTCAACTTGCTATGGTTCATGTATTCTTTCTGGATCGATCTTTTTGCGAAATTGCTTTGATATACCTCTTGGTGGAGTTGGGTCTCCCTAAAGTCAAAAAGGAATGTTGAGCCCAGGGTTAGTACTCAGAGCCAACGGCGACTTCGTCTTCAGCTTTCAATATATATAACTATATATCAATATAAAACAAAGGGAAAAAAAAAACACTGGAACGGAGCTTATACCCGACTAACAATCCAATCAATCTGATCTATCGCGTATATCTTCTTATCGCGGGCATCATATCTCACCAGCTCTCCTAAACGGATATGGGGCTTGTATACTTTGTCACAAGGCCACCTTCGCAGTGGTGCGGACAAACTCCGTTCGGGAGAACAGCTCTGAATACAAGTACTTGCTCCCAACCCTCTCTTCATCGCCACCTGCCCCTGAGCTCTCCCAATCATGCCACCTCTCTGGAGTTCTGGATGTTATATTCGTTTTCGCTTAATTCCAATGCCGGCTTACTATCAAGCCCCAAAATTCATTAAAAAAAAGCTCCAGGCAAATGGGGCAAAATCAAACTCTCGCCGTCTACCTCGCCTAATCTCTGCAGCACTGTGCCACTCGTCTGGATTCCGCAGACACGGCATTCGAGGACTTAGTATGCTTAAAAGTCTGAGCTGGGACATACGATACTGTGCTATTTCCCAGAGTTTTTCCCAGGGTTACAACCGTTTCTTCCCCGGCTACCTTGCGCGCACACTCATATATTCGAGACTTCTCAAGCATGCTTCGCGACAGCTCGCTGGTCTTAGACCAGGCCAGCGATTTCAGACAATGCCGACATGACGTTACAACCAGTGAAAACTTTGCAGTCGATGATGGGCTCAGTTTCGCAATAATAGAATTCAAGTTTGACCGAATTAATATCATCCTCGTGCAGCATATGCCCGTGGCAGTATCAGCATCCACGTCGGTCACGTTGGGCTCGTCTAGATGGGTAATGGTCAATATCCTGAGACATGATGCACCATCCGACAACAGAAGTACTAACCTAGGTTCTCGGTTAGGTCCTCTTGATGGCCGTTCTCAGATTCTCTGTCTAGATCATCATCTTCGTTTGGGCCCATTTCTTGGCCACATGACTTCTCGGCAGTATTCGGAGGCGTTGACGAGGGAGGCATGGGTTGCCTTACCAAGCCTGCGTTTTCGACTAGCTTGCGAGCTAGCCAGAGGAAGGGTTCCTTAATGTTGAAATCACGCTTTACAGATATATCGTAATACTGAAGGCCCGCCTCGAGACCCGAGGTGATGTCGCTGTATCGCACCTTACGCCCCTTTCACGTCAACTTTGTTACTACACAATACAATCGGGATCTCATCGCCAGCCGCTTTCCTCAACTCTCCTAGTCTAGCATGAGTTCAAGGTCGCTCAAGGACAGGTCAGGGGTTAAACTCTGACGAGATAAAGCAGGAAGGGCAAGAAAGGAGAATGCTAACACATACCATACCAGGTAAGAACACTTTTATATGTAGTTCGACTTGTAACATCAAACATAATGATGCCTGCATCGCTGTTCATATAATATCCATCAGAAAGGCCTCTGTATTATTGTTTCCCACCACAATCCCATACATCAAACACAATGGGACCAGGTCTCTGAAATATTTTAGCATTTGCTTTCTTTCAGGGTTGGAGAATTCACTGACTGTCATAAGACGTAGTGGATGGACCTCTACTCCAAGAGTTGGAATGCTTTTCTCGTCAAACTCGCCACAAAGATGCCTCTTCACGAAAGTTGTCTGTATTTGCATGCTTAGTAGAGTGGAATCAAACAGTGGATCTGATAGATGATGTGCCTTACTTTCCCTACACCTCCATCTCCAACCACTACCACCTTGAATGTACGAACGGGGAACTCCATGTTAGCAGGGAACCATAGACATTGATAGTAAAAACGTTTGATTGAAAGTGAGCTCCTTGTCTTTTGTCCTGTTCAATTGGAAGGGCAGAGTGGACGCTCAGGAACAATAAAAGATCATCAGCAAGGCGGTAAAAGCAGGATGCGAGGGAAGCTGTCGTCGTACAAGAATAGAACAGCACACTCTCGGAGACCACGCCCAAGCATGGGTTTATGCATATGAGAAACCAACGTCCAGGGTTGAAGTACGTTCTGGGAGGGATACATCCAATCATCCCTCTAGCGGGGCTTCATACGTCCAGTAGCGGGGGACTGAGCGCGCAAGGCAGAGGTTGTAATGCAACACCAGCGCTAAAAACCGAATGGGGGCGGTTAGCTGTTTTACTCCCTACCATTAACTTCAACGTATACTGAGGTATTAGTCTACCGGCACAGTGTGAAAAGAGACGAAATTCTGTATAACGTGATCTCACTTCTGCACAGAGAGAGAGAGGGCTGCGCACTCTCCAGTGCCGAAGATAGAATCAAAGAAAAAAGAATGAGAAAGCAAGGAGACGTGATGTTCAAAGTGGCAATGCTCTTGCCAGAACAGATCTGGCACACATCTCTGATAATTAATAATAGCATATGGTGTAGTGAACTTCGCACTCTACTAACCGGCACGATACTTTGATTCTTTTTGTAGTCTGAGAGGATGAGTTTATCTTCTATAATAGTGATCAAATAGGCCTGGTTGTTCATAGAATCATCAACATAAATACTAGTATAATTTGATTAGTTTTTCACCAAAAATGGTTGAATTTTTAACCTTTTTCTTTCATTTTATCAATGTTTTACTTATAATAGAGATAAGCAGACTCATTGGATTGAATTCAGAGAATAATATCAATGATGATATCAGTAACTAGTATTGAAGGGGGAGTCTGATTAGGGTTGGCTGCAAAGGCCACAATTTGTTGGTGGTGTTTTCTGCTAACTAGCCTTTGGTTAACTATGTGGATGGTGTAGCAAATTCTTCAAATGCATAGCACAATCCACCACAACTTGCTGCTTCTTCATCTGCTATGATATATTGAAAACTATACCTCTTCACAGTAGAATCGCTTCTGCCTCCATGATGGCCTCGTCGGCAGGCGCTCCCCAATCTCCCGCAATCCCACACCACCCGCGAAGCCTTGGTGTTGGTAGTGACCCCTCACAGCCTAGTCCCCAGAAGATATTTAATGAAATCATTCATAAAATACCCACAATCCAGAAATTCACTGAAATCATATATGAGAACATTAGCCCCAGTGATGGTGCTTTGATTTGTCGGTCACTGGAAGCTTCAGAACACGTCGAAAGGCGAAATATCAGGTCTGGCAGCCACCCTTTGAATGAATAGTTAAACATCAGATATTCCTGCTGACATCTGATATGAGCTGATAATTCAGAGTCAACTTTAACGCTTTTACAAGAATACTTCGAATCAGGATAATGCCGACAGAATTACACGATGCCTATCAACGGTGGGCTATTGGCGCGTTAGTAGAATGGACTCAGGATGGTCTAGTGAGTCGTGAGGAGCAGAGGGGCCTGGACGCTGGTGTTGGAATGAGTAAGTTCTTTCCACTTTCTGGTGAATTTGATATGCTAACAATAGATTCCAGCCTTTGATGGATTTACCGGTGTTTATCAAGGCTCTCACAAAGAACCAGATTTTTCCTTTAGAGCTGATACCGACGATTTTCCTTCCATTGTTATAGAATCCGGTTGGTCTGAGTCATTGCCTTATCTGCGGGCAGATAAGGATCTTTGGATGAAGGGAAACAATTTCGTGCAGCTTGTCATCTTGCTAAATTGGCATAAGGTCCCCGGAGGACGAGTAAAGGGGAGTGCGGAAATTTGGAGACGTAATGGGGCTGGAAACCTTGTCGCCACAGAAATGGTCTGTATTCCTCTATTGGGAGAGTCCATGATCCGAAGCTAATGAAAGCTTAGACAATTTTCCCTGTACCAAGTACCCCTGTTCTCAATGAGCACATCGAATTTACCAAGGGTCAGCTCTTCGGAGCAGCAGCAATAGGGCATCCTGATGCGGGTACTGTGCTGAGTCTTCGAATGTCAAGGCTAAGGGAAATCGCTGAGGAGAGGCTTGTTAAGAAGATGGGGTTGATGCCCGCGTAAAAATCGTCCATTCGTGATTTGATGCCCGTTCCAAGAAGGGATTGCGGGGTGGATTTTGTAATATTCCTTATATGAAATGAGTCCCTCTTTTAGTATGATGTAGTAATGAAGCCCACAATCTAGAATTTGACAGCACACGCCGTAAACCCCGCTCTTCATGCTAGCTTGTGTATGTTGTTTTCACACTACACTACAGCCGCAGTGTAGAGGAGGTGGGATGGGTGAGCCACGGCCGCTGTTGGCCGGGCCAAACCGCTACGCCCACAGGTCTAAGTGCTATATAATAACGCTACTTAACTTAACCAGAGTACCTTGAGAATATATAATATAATTATCTACTTCTCAGAATTAATGAGTATATTTGATAGTTGATGTCAAACCACATAATCTGAGTCACGTGGAAATACCAAAATTAGTTAGCGCCCCTGCCTTCCAGGGTTCAATTTGTCTCACGGCTTCCGGGCGAATCTTTACATCCCAACATCACATCACAGCCACCCAGGTATCTATCCCGCTATCGAGAAATCATTATCTTTCAATCAGCGGTCTAGCTATCACAGCCAGCATTTCACGCTATACCGGGCGCCCCGGACTTCTACTACCACACTTAAACTCCTTTCTCCACTCCTTTACCCTTCATTTCTCCCCGAGGAAAGAGAAGCTACGCAAGTAATTATGGCGGGAATCTCAAGTAGTAATCAAAATAACAATCCAAGTCGTCAGCAGATGTTCGAATGGAGCCCGGAAACCAAGGTCCTCGCCAGCTGTTACTCCGTCAACACTCGAAGCGCGACCCTCAACAGTTTCCATTATTGCACTACAGTTGGCACCGGTGAGTTCCATATCTTAAGTTCACCTTCCTCATCCCCTTCCATAGCCGTGAATTGCAATAATGGGCAATTTCTGGCTGACAAAATTTTATTCAACACTCTAGGAGCCCAGTGGTATCCCTGAGGTCCCCACTGGGCATAAATTCCCCCCGATAAGTCCTCCCACAAATGTGTCGGCCACTGCGGCAGCATCAGCAGTGGTGGCCGACCAATTCCGGCCGTCACCAAAAGCACCGGGATGTGATGGGGAGGCAGTGCAAACTATCACGGAAGAGTGTGAGAGGCTCTTCTGCGACACATTGTGGTCAATGTTCCTTGGTGAGAGGCAACTTGCTCCACAACAGTCGCTGGTGATAGGTGCGACTCACAATGACAATAACAACAATAACAAAGGGGTAAACGTATCCGAAATATTGAGGAAAAGGGCGGTTGGGCGAATTCAGAACTTTATTGAAGTAGTGTAGAAGAGCCACTGACTGTTTACGGCACACGATATACAGGGGTTTTGTTGCTGCTGATGGCAACCGAAGAACGCTGTTGTGTTCTTTGACAACCATATCTGTGCTGGGCAAGGGTTGAAATCTGGGTTCGTCCATGACTCCTTTTTCCTCCTGTTGCTTCTATACCTCGTGCTGGTACCAGTGACTAACCAGAATTTCATGGTAGATTGATGGCATTGTTTGAAATTGGCAGTATGACGGATCTCGGCTGCTCAGAAATGGTTGCTTGCGTTGATCGATCGATGGACGCGGTGGAGCTCGATGCTGTAATGCGAAATCTGGGCTGGGTTGGGTTTGAATTGAGTACTTTACGTGATTGGGTGGTGCCTCCTGCGAAGGGCCAATTTATCAGTAACAAATGGCTGTTTATGACAGTTGAAATCTGATGTTATATCGTCCTGGACTGCACCTGTTCTTGCTGTCTGGTTGTCTCTACTAAATTTCATGTCAGATACGAAGTTTCAGTTAGCTACACTATGGGTTAAATCGAACAAGCATGTTTTTTGTTGTCATCCCTATTGTGGACTAGTGCTCCGCACATGCCTCAGGTGCATGCTAATACAACTCAGACGTCCAACAGTTTTTTGATCTTGTTGCTTCTTGCTGGCCTGGGGTCGTGTATAGCACGTGACTTGTTTAGTTGCTTACTCACCCCGCGATTGCTACCTTGGAAACCCAAATCTTGGAGCTTGGGACCGAGTATGGAATCAGCTCTGCTCGATGCTAGGACCGACTAAAGGTTTCCTTGACTCCTAGATGACCAAGGGCAATCCTTCTCGCATGTGGCATGCCCACGGTCAGGCGACAATTCGGATCTGCAAGGTTCTAAGATCACGAGAATACATTCTCATTCACATGATGTCATCATCGATCTTCCCAACATATCTCCTCCCCTCCATCCCATTCCGCAGGCTCCTCTGGAAGACAAATCAAACAACACCAAAAGACACAGCAAATCCTCCTTCTCAAAGCAGCTATCATGGGAATGAGAACGATGGTGATAATGCTGCAGTTATTAAGACCCCTGGCTTCCTGCAGGGTCATAAATCCTACCTCCGCTGCGCTCGCTGCTCAGCAGATCTATGCCTAACTTCCCAGATCATCAGCAAGGGCTTTACGGGCCGGCACGGACGTGCCTATCTCGTAGCTGCGAACCCATCTACAGATGGTACCTCCATAGCCCCGACACCATTGATGCAGCGCTCCTCACTCCCCAATACGGTTACGCAGCAACCAATAACAAGACAGCTCGTCACAGGCACCCATACGGTTAGCGACATCACCTGTCGTTTCTGCGGAAGTCTGCTGGGCTGGAAGTATGTGGCTGCGGAGGAGGAGTTGCAGAAATATAAAGTTGGGAAATTCATTTTGGAGACGAAGAGGATTACTGTATTCTCTTCATGGGAGAATTGTGATGAGGATGGTCGAGGGAATAATTATGCTTATTCCTGCTCACAAAAGCAGTCGGAGGATGACAATGACAATGATGTGGAGTTCGATAGCCAGGATGAGGAGGAATGTGAGGATTTGTTTTCAGGAATGTGGAGCCCCTGGTTGGCGGCGCGGAGGAAGAGGAATCGGGCGGTTGAACGGCACTCGTTTGGTTAGTATGGGAGGGAAATGGTGAAGGAGGGGGGATTCATGGTTTGCATGTGGCATTTCGGGTTTGCTGGAACTTTACTTGTCTACCTTCGAGCGTGTTTTGCATTTGATTCCGTTGGAGTCCCCAAGCCAGTCGAAGCTTTGTCCGTTTTTGTCAAATTCCGGAGTTAACGGAACGATACCCATAATCTTGATGTCAAAATTAATATAATTAAGCGAAGTCCTAGTTTGTTCAATTCTTCGAAATTGTTGCTCATTCCCATTTTGCATGGGAAAATTTACCTATCCCATCCATATTTCCCCCGATGTTAACAGAAAAAGAAAAAAAAAAACTAAATAATACACCTTTGACTCCGCAAAAATTGATAATATCCATCACCCACAAAAAATTGTCGCCAGCAAAAATTTTCGGGTATCGTTATAACCACTTATTTCGAGTTTTCAAAGCCAAGGTGGATGACATGCAGAGATGCGTATCGGAATTTGATTGTACAAGTACAAGGGACCCTCCGGCGTCGTGAAAAGAGAACACACAAAACTTATTACTCGTCTGAACTTCCATGATCCAGTCTAACTCTTTTGCCTGGGCTCGGCTCGTCTGCGGTCCCGGCCTCTGGCTCTAATTGACGCTTTCCGGAGGGCTCTACTTCATCTGAAGTTTCCGCCGTTGTCGGAGTCCGTTTCTTCTTCCTGACTAACAACGAAAGGTCGTTTGCGCCTTTCATGGCCTCCTGTAGCATAGTGGCTTTATCAGTATCTGAAGATTGGCTTAGGACTTGACTCAGGATTCCGTTGAGAGCATTAGAATCTGAGAAACCGTTTTTGCGATCATTTATAGACACTGGAGGTCGACGAAGCTCAATAAGCTGTACAGAGGATAATCGTGTTAGTATGCGTTTTGATGCAATAAGATGCGGCAAAGATGCAATATATGTAACTCACTCGTTGCTCCATATCAGAAACAATTTCCTTAACATCTTCAATATTCGATTTGATTTTGTTGACGGTATCTTCCTCCATGTTATCAAGTTTCTGTAGTTCTTTTGATATCCTTAATTTGCAACTCCGAATCGCGGTCTCCATGTGGTTTGCTGCCTCGTTTCTCTTTTCCTTGTCAACTTTTGTGACCTGCTCGCCGGTAGTACCTTGACCATTCTCCTCCTTTTCAGGAGTTATGGATGAGAACTCTAAAGCCAGGGAGAGCTTGTAATGACACTCCGCAACGCTAGCGTCTTCTAATGGAAACAGCTCCGTTTTCAACTCCAAAGAGGCCCTTAAATCGGTAACAGCATCCTCAAACCTCTCAGCCTCCAAACAAATTTCTGCTTGTAAATCGTATATATCTGCAAGTCGTTCTTTCACACTGCGCTCCTCGTCCTGCTTCTCCGACTCCAGATTTTCCAGTTTCCGGAGTAAGAGTATGCGTGACAAGTCTAACATTTCAAACGCGTTCGCAAATTCATCCTCCTGTTCCTCTTCCTGAGCTCCATCGCCAGCATCACCGTCATTCTCCTCATCAGAACCCGAATCAAAGTCCTCGTCCCCTGTAAACTGGAAAAGTGATGATGATTGTGGTTTTGCACTGTCAGCTATGCTTCTCGTAGCTTTCTCATCGACTGTAGAACCCTCTGCAATCGCACGGGCGATGATTGACTCTTTTGGTTGTCCAATCTCAGATCTCCGTGCAGGATCTCCCGTCATGCTCCTAGGTGGGTTGGATGCTTGACCGGAGACTTTTGAACCGAGGACATCGCTTTTCCTCACGGCAAGATTGTACAGCGATTTCCCGTAAGAGTATAGCAGGTCGGCGTTCTCAACCGACATTTCGCCATTCAGCTCCGCTTGGAGCTCTGTCGCCCGGGAATATAGCTCTGCAGCAGCGTCATAGTCTTTAATGGCATCTTTGGCAGAAGCCCGCTCAATAAGATCTGCCAACTGAGCCTGTTTCGATTCGGGCGGTGGAGTTGTAGTTTGCAATTCGCGTATGAGACTGCTACTGTCTGGTGTCGCTTCCGCCATACTGGACGACCGAATGAGAGATTGGATTCAGAGAGCTGCCCTTCAAATCAGCGACCAAGGGTGAATGGATGATCTGTAGAGTAGTTGGCTTATAGAATAGATAAGTCAATAATGACAGTGAGGATATGTGAAAGTTGAAAAGTTTATCAAAGTTGCCTTCGTTTCTTTGCTCTTTAATGAGTATTTTTATCATCACGTGCAAATGTACCCATGTTACGACACGTCTTAGTCGCGTCTTGCCTCAACTATAACGTTTTTGATAGCGCACGGCATTCAACAAGATCCCAAAGGCCAGGGGAGTATCTCAGTTGTAGCTCATTACTTTTTTGTGGCACGGTGACTCAATGATTAATCCTTATTGCAGGATGCGACGATAGCGGCGAATTTGCAAATCTATCATCGCCATCGGACGTTCCACGGGATGTCAGAACCAGCTTCTACAGCCGCCTCCATTCTCCCCATCCTGTTACCTCCGCCCACGTTACGTCCTCTTGCGTTCAGAGTATTTACTAAAAAACATAGCTTGACTATTACAGCATCTAGTTTACAGTCGCTCGCTACGTTTGTGGGGAAGAACTGCGGCTCAGGATGGCGGGAAGAAGGCCTTGCAGAGCTCGTCCTAGACGAAATCGCGAAAGCATGGAAAAAGCGTGGAGGCGGAGTGATCCTTGAGGATAGCGAAAGTGGCAATGCTTTGCTGAAGTCGATATTACGGGCTATGGAAGCCAATATGAGTGGTGGGAGGGTTATTATTCGCGACCCCGCGAAGGGCGCAAGCGGTTCGACATTGACATTAGGCCACGAAGGCGCAGACAGTGAGCTGAGTCGAACTGGCAACCAAAACGAAAGTGGCCAAAATATTCACGAGGAATCGTTGGAAATAGAAGAAGATAGCTCACTGAACGATACAAGAAGGTGGATTAAAATTATCAGCGCATTCGAACAACATCGCCCGGTCTATAATATAAATAAGAAGAATTTCGACATAATAACTTCGCCTCCTTCCTTATTCCCACCGCCTTATCAGAGAGCCAATATTTTGAGAGATCGATATAATATCATTTACCAGAGGATATTACGCAATGAGGCTTTTCGAATTCCGCTCCAAGGATCGACATCCTCACATTCCAGCACAACTCGTTACTATAAACTGACATCGATTGCTAATCTTCTGGGGAGGACTGGTACGTCGCATCTGCTTCTTGGCCTTCTCTCTATGTCCCCGGCAGGAGACCTTTCCCTAACAGACCCAACCGGAAGCATCGCTCTTGATATTACACATGCCCGCGCTATTCCAGAAGACGGAGCATGGTTCGCGCCGGGAATGATAGTCCTTGTCGACGGGATTTACAGAGAGGAGGGAGTTGTAACCGGATCTACATTGAACGGATCAGGCGGGGTTGGCGGAACAATTGGTGGAACGTTTACTGTTGCCTCGGTTGGTGGACCTCCGTGTGAGCGGCGTGAAACTTCCACTGGTGCAGGCAATCGGGGCGGGGATGATGCCATGACCGTCGAAGGCGGATTTGGCTGGGTTGACTTTCTAGGTGTCGGGAGTGAACGAGGCAGAGGTTATCGGATGCGACAAGTTGAAAAGATATGCCTTGACAAGGGCCCGCACTACGAGTTGCGGGATATAAGAAAGCGAATAGTTGTCATGAGTGAAGTCAATCTAGACGTCCCAAAGACAGAAGGGGCGCTCACACATGTCTTCGAATGTTACGCTTCACTCCCGGAACAACAGTTACCATTAGTCTTCATTTTGATTGGAAATTTCGTCCAACATGCTGTCATTTCCGGCGGAGGGAGTGGGGGTAGTATCGAGTGCAAGGAATATTTCGACATTCTTGCTTCCGTCCTTTCAAACTATCCGCGTCTCTTGCAAAACGCAACTTTTGTATTTGTTCCGGGAGACAATGACCCTTGGGCATCTGCCTACTCTGCTGGCTCGTCTACGACGGTCCCACGAGATGCAATCCCTGAATTATTCACATCCAGACTCAAACGTGCGTTTACGCATGCTAATAATGAACTACCTTCTCGTACCAAACATATACCGGGTCAAGCCATCTGGTCATCCAATCCCACACGTCTCAGCCTTTTCGGGCCCGTGCATGAACTTGTCGTGTTCAGGGATGACATCTCAGAGCGCCTGAGGCGTACCTCGATCGTTTTCAAACCACAGAACCCACAAGACACTTCACACACCTCAAACGAACCCACCGACGCGGGTAATGATATGGTTGTAGAAAGGCTAGATGATGACGAAGCTCGCCCGGCGGAACGAGGTAATGAGGAAGGAGAAGAACTCAAACAACAGCAGCAAATAGAGGATAATCCCCACCAAAACTCAACTACAGCATCCCAAATAAATCTCCATGCATCTCGAAAACTCGTCAAAACAATTCTCGACCAAAGCCACCTCTCCCCCTTTCCCCAACACATTCGGCCAGTTCTATGGGACTATGCGCCCGTCCTACATCTCTACCCATTACCAACTGCTATGATCCTAGCGGACTCTGGCGCAGAACCATTTGCAGTTACGTACGAAGGATGTCACGTTATGAATCCGGGCCGCCTCATACCAGAGGGGAGTAGGAGCCTGGTGAGATGGATTGAATATGATGTAGCGAAACGAAAGGGGAGTGTAAGAGAAGAGCTGTTTTAGGATGATCATGGATCGGGCGTTGTTAAAATTATGTATGGCCTTCCGGTTTGAAGTATTTGGTAGGAGGCCTCTACCGCTAGCATTTTTTGAAGCATTTTTGCATATGAATAATGTTATGTCCTCCCTTTTTTTCTCTCTCTTCTTTATCGCGCATGCATCTTAGATACCCAATGATTTATCCAAGATTCATTTTTGGGGTTCAGAAAAGTATGTTAAGATTTCCGTTCGATAAACTCTCATGTCAAAAGTTTTCATCTTGTCACATATGCGCTTCTGATCATAAAGAAACCGAATTGTCTCGTCTACGAAAGTCGAGATAGAGGTGGAATGTATATAAGTTAAAATATCATATTGAAACCAAGCCACGACATAGCTTTATCCATTATCCATTACTGCCCTCGTAGTCCAAGAAGACACCACTGAGAGTGAAAAATTCTATCTGAGAGTAGTACGTACATAGACAGGCACCAGGTTAGTTACAAGGGGTCACTGGAAGCGCCTAAAATAAAGATCAAAATCGAGAAACGAAGAGTAAAAGGAAATATATAGATATCACTTGAAAATTCTGAGAGATATTTGTGTCCAATGCTGATGGAATAGTTCCTTCATGATGTCCCATCCCCTAAACCTTGGAAAATTTTCAGCGTAAACGCTTTCAATTGATTAGTTGGTCATGATAGATAAAATCCACGTCTCCACCATTGGTCATAGTCCAGGTGGCATTGATGTTCTTCTTTATTTGCGCGCTCTTCGTATCCTGCTTCACTGCTTTCATATGTATTTGTGTTTGCATTTGTGCTCTCGTGGCAATTCCGTTATTGGTTGCTGGGAAGCTTTTTGTCCCTCCCAATTCTCCCTGCCACCCCTGCATACCGACGCACATACCCGCCTGACCGGACGTTGGCCTTACTTTATTATCTGTCACCCCTCTACCAGAGGGATTAGACTGAGGTCCGTTCTGCCCCTGCGATCACAAGCCGACGTCGTCACTGCCACCGCTACTTCCACCAGGGCCAGGGTCAAGGTCAGTACCAGTGCCCCCATTCCGCTTTCCCAGAGGATTCATGCCCAAACGGCCACCTGTTTCCGATGAGATATAATCCGTCAAGACCCCATGCAGGGTGGAGACGAGGTTTCCGATCTTCTCGCAGTCGGCGATAGCACCATTGCCCAGACCCTGCCACCCATCTCCACTGGCACCAAATATCTGCTCCTTCAACTTGAGTTCCACGGCCTCTCGACCGGTTTTGTCTGACATGGTAGTCATGTCCCGTAGAACCCACACGACTCGATCTCTTCGTAGGCCTGCATGGATGCAGAAGCGGTATCGGAGGGAAGGGTAGCGGAGATGGAAGATCTTTGAGCTTCGAGTGGTAATTTGGACTCCGGAATTTCCAGGAAGATTGCTGCGTGAACCGGTAGATATGCGCTCCAGAGCTTGGAGAATTGGTCGCGTGATGACGAGCAACTTTAGGACGGCCTCTAACCCGGCTCCTGCTCTAGCTCCCGGACGCAGGCCATTAAGCGTAGATGTCAATGATTCTTTGATGCGTCGGTGAGGGTTTTGTGGGTGGAAATCAATACTCATGCGTAAAAGCATGAGAGGGGCTTGTCTTGATAACAGTGTGACAGAATCGATGTCAGATTCTATGGATTGTTCGTGATAGTTAAAATTGATAATGGCGCGTGCGCCTTCATCTGCGGCGTATGAAAATTTTATTTTGGAGAGAGAAACGGACAACAGCTTCAGGGACTTTTGCTTTAAGGTGTCGAGGGTAGAAATTACGTGCTCCAGTTGTTGGAGGCGGGCAAGAAGTTGGATAATCATAGGTTTGCCGACGGGGGTGAGAAAGCGCATGGCAAAACCCCGACCATTGGGTTGGAACGTTATAGTGGGATCTAAATGCACGGCTAAGAGAGCTAGATCTTTTATTTCTCTTGAAAGATTCCCGTGCGCTAGGAGTATGGCGCATTGTGAGGATGGATGGATTCCCCTGAACGAGAGACGAACTGTGTCTCTAACTGTGGGGTTCTTGTCGGCTGTAATGGAGGGAGATATTCGTAGTGCAGAAGGAAGAGAGCCGCTGCGGAACCGTATAAAGATACTTGGTACCTGGAGATGCGGGCCAAGAGAGAGGTTCCGTACGGGAGGGAAGTAATGAATTCCATGGACTTCTGAGAGATAACAAGCGTTGACGTGAATGGCGAGCATCCCCGAGAGAGCATAATCTAGTTGGCTGAAGGAGGCGTAGTTTAACCGCTCCGGCAAGCCGCCAAAGCGGCCAGTAACCATGCGAGCCGATTGGGGAGAAAAGGGGCCTTTATCCCTCGATGGCGCACGCAATTCGACTACCCACCAATTATCTCCATCCATGCTGCAGGTATACGCGATACCATAATTGCACTCCCAGGATTTGCGAAAGAACAGAACTGATCGAAGGATGTTCGAGGGGAAAATGCGCCGAAGATCTTCGTTTTTGATATCGCGTGAGTTCACCGTCTCCCAGCCAAGAGCAGTGGCAAGTGACTCAACCTCCTCTATCACAGCTGTCGACCGAATGCGGGAGATACGGAAGAGTATATCGTCAATAATGGGTCTTTCAAAGCTTCGATCAATATCATAGCGGTTGAGCAGCAGAGGGGTAGGGCGGAAGATGATGGCGCCAGAAACCGGTTCAATCATCACTCTAAGGCTTCTGCCCTTTGTAAGCTGAACATTGAGGAAACAGTTGCCTGGCTCATTAATAGATGTTTGCAAGCCAACGGAAAGAGCTCCGCTGGCGTATAGACGCTCTTGCGATAATTTTGTGTATGTAGATTGAAGCAAGAAAGATATATGTAAGGCAGTAACACTGCAAAGGATAGTTTCCATGGAAAGAAGCTCCGGGTCCAATTTGATATCTTTAGACTCCACTTCCTTGTTATCTCTCATCCACCTCAAGCCAAGAAATGGCGATTCAGTAATCGATCCATCATGTGTTTGCTCCTTGCGACGACCGCCTTTTACACCGATTTCGATCCAGCTCTTCGGTCCGGGTCTATTGATCCAATACTGCACGACAAGAGTGCGGTGCAAAACCTCCACACGTAGAGTATCAAGCCAGTGTTCCCGAGCTAGCTCGACAGCCTGGTGAAACAGTATGGTGATTTTGTTCGATAAGATCAAATTATGCAACAAGTTATAGCATCCTGTAAGGCCTGAGTGCATGAGAATGGCATTCACTCTGTTATCCAGCTCATCCAAAAGCCTTCCAGCTGGTTTTGGAGGTGAAGGGGAGAATAAAAATCGAATATCGACGAAGAAAAATTGCGAGGAATGACTCTCTTGCGCAATAGAGAGATCAACCTCAAACTCGGTCGGAACCTTAAAAGTGACTCTACCATCATGGACCACATAATTTGTGAATGCTCTGGGTATCTGGTCGTGCAGTACTAATCTTGTCCGAATCGTCTTATTGATTTTCTTCAGTGTTTTAAGCATCTTTTTTGGCGTTAAAGGTTTTGGTGGAACGAACGAACGCTGAAAAAATGAGGAAATTGAATTTAGTAATCGAGCCGCCGTAAAAAAAGAAAGAAGAAAGAAGAAAAAAGAAAACAAAGATCCAGGAGAGATAGAATTACCTCTTGAATAGCAGCCACCCTCCCAGTTGCTAAAACCTCCAGCGCCATCGCAAGATCAGGGTTCGCTGTCTGCGCCCTGATCAAATCTCTCTTCATCTCACCAATGGACAAAATTGCGCCATTATAGAAATCGTACCGCATGCGAATAAAAGCTTGAATGTCTATGAGTCTGCTAACATCGGCTGCCCGTCGACTCCATTGAGAAAGAACAAGAATCTTGATGAAATCAGCCCGCTTCGCCTGGGCAAATTCGAGGATACGAAGTTTCTTTTGTGCATTTTCCGCGGAGGATGGACTGAGGGTGTATTTGCCGTTGGTTGTGGTTACGGGGCCAGCAGTAGCATGAGTCGCGGTTGATTGCGGATTCGCCAACTCTGTTATTAGATCAGTTAGGTCATTCCAGCATTGTTGAGTGGCCCTGTTGATGAGATGACCCAGAGGGAAAAACCCCTGGGTGATATGCACCAGTTCTGGCGGCAGAAAGTCATCAAATTTGGGGTTGGAGGGACAGGCCGCATCTTTCGCATGGGAAGGTCCATTTGAATGGTTTCCGTTATTATATGGTGCGAGGGAGGCGGTGGTTGAGAGCGTATCATCAACATGTTGCCGTTCGATCCCCCGTCCTGGTCCATTCGCGCTGGTACCATCCATGATGATTCCCGGCATCTCTAGACGGGCGACGACAAATCGGCGCGCCCCAGCGGCGGCCCGCCAGCCCCGAGACTCGTATGTATGTATGCGCAAAGAGCAATACGATGACTCGGCAGTAAGAATGCGTCACGAGAAAGCAGATATCTCGGGGAGCAACACTGGGAGGGCCCGATTAGGTGGATGCGCGGCGATTAGCGGGCCAGAAATATGTCCTAACTAAAAACTCGACTGGGGCGATCGAAGAGATACCGAAGAAAAGACACGCGCGAGAGTTGGGGGCCATCTGGCGGTGGTGGATAGTTGGGGTTGGGGTGGAAGATCGATGAGGGAAGGATTATGATAAGTTAGCTGCGGGTTTATCTCAGTAAAACTCAGCCACTCCACTTCGAGCTAACCCGATCCGAACTACTGCCAAGTCCTGCTAACATCTGAGCCAATCAACTGTCAAGGGGCTTACACTAAACCTAAATGGGACATCCTCAGCAAACTCAACCATAATGTTTGAGATAGAATCACTATACAACCTCACTTATATATCATTTCTCTACCACCTTGGAGGATTAATTTTCCAATTTTCTATCAATTGAATTAATTTTTATTCAAAAATACATATATTGTAAGTATGAAGGATCAGATTGAAAACTGCTACTCTGATTTTGAACATAGAAATGATTTGCTAATTTTTCAACCATGATCATATCTAATCATTCAATGTTTTAATCTTGCCATCAAAACGCATATCTGATCATCAGTAACTCTAATCAAAGCACTGAATGTATTTTTCAATGATTTTTAATATTTTTTTAATAATGTTCCACAATTTCTGACAATTTCTATCAACTTTATATAATTCTTGATCATTTTACACAGCACATCAATTTCTGACAATATTTGAAATCTTTTAACAACTTCTGAAATCTTTCAACAACTTCTGAATCAATCATATAACATCTCTTTTTGACAGCTGAGCCAGACAATTTTGTTGAATATGACCAAAGAAATTGAAGAAAATACAAAAGTCAGCAACAACAGCAGCTTTAAAAGCTATTATTAAAGCAAATACTTTTCATGAAAATTGAACACATGCTACAAATTGTTATGAGCTATATTGAATCTGAAAGTATCAACAAACAACAGAATGTTATTGAGCATTGTTTTTAATAAATTTTTTAAAACCCACATTTAGATTCTAAGTGCACTCTTCAATCACACATAAAACTGTAATACACTCGTTTATTATTTCCTTATTATTATATTATCTTTGTTTATATCTTCGTCTATTCTGACCTCTTTCCATTATACTCTCGCTACCACTATTTCTATATGTATATATATATGGATGCATGTATTTCGCACATTTTCTTTCTCTTTCTTTTCCTCTTCAGCGATTAGCTACAACTACAACTTCAACTATACTACTACTATAATTATTATTATCTTCCACTACACTATATACTATCTTCTACTATTCACTCTTCACACTGTCATCACCCTTCACAACTTCTGAGCATCTCTGTGGCATCTGTTGTCAAGGTGGTGAACAGCTGCTAGCTTCTTTTGAGTTAGATGTTTGAGAGTGTTATTCATATGTCTGAGTGTAGCAGAACAATGTTAATGCTCAGCTGGGTAAAGTTGACAGCAGTTGATACATCATGATGCTCTCTTGCACTCTGCATTTGTTGACCTCTTATGCTGGTTTGTGGACTCACTGCAGTTAGAGCATTTTGTCAGTTGTGCACACTTTGATGAGTGGCAGAACCTCTGACATTCTGAGTAATATCTCACTGTTAAAGATCTTTTCTCAATCAGTCTGACTCTCTCACTGGCATTGAAGAGTGAGAAGTCTTTCATTGAAGCAAAGAAGAAGACAATCCATGTAATCTTCTTTGTCTTGAGATTCACCTCATGATATGAGGGTTGACAGCTCACTGGCTTTATTTTTATCTGAGTTAAAATCTCTCTTTCAATCATTTTGTCTACGGGGATTTTTGCTTCTTCTCAGTTCTAAATAAATTCTGAGATTTCTGAAACAGTATAATTGTACCACTGCTCTGATAGCTGGATCTCTATGATGTCAAGAACTTTACAGAGAGTAGTCACTGCCTTCTCAGTGATCAGAGTATCATGTATACCTCTGTTGCTTAATATGATTACTCAATCTGTTCTGATGGGCTTCATCTTCAGCACATTGACCACATCTCTCACTCTTTGAATGTTTGCAATGATTGTCTGCTGCACAGCATATGGCTGTAATCAGGCAATCTGTTTCTCTGATTGAAGAATGATGAGAACTCATAAGTTCTTCTGCTGTTTTGTGCCCTCTATGAGGCCCCTTGACTGACTGGTGCTTTTAGGCTACAGACTAGCTCTACTAGCCCTGCTTGCTAAGAAAGCCGCAGTCTTGACAGGGGTAATCTCAGAGAGGGTAGAGTTTTTCTACATTTGACTGTGAATGAATATCTGAAGCAGCATCTTCTCTCAGAATTGATGCACTCAGATCTGCTGTCACATATTTGACAAACCTTTCATAAAAGATTCAGACAAAGTTTTAATTGATTGATTGCTTCTTCTTCTCAATTCAATTGTTCAGAGTTTTTATCAATCTGATGAAAGTCTTTTACTGCTAATTCTGTTGCTGCTGAGCCTTCTCAAACTGCTTCTGCAGTTGAGAAATGGCTGTGAGGATGCTGTCACTGACTTCTTTGAGAACTGAGGGAAGCATTGTGACAGTCTTCCTCTGCCTTTTGCCAGTCTTTTCAGTGACAAAATTGACCAGTGACTCCGGCTCCAGTGATCTGGTGTAGGCTGTGTCGATGTCCTTGAACGGACGAGAGGGCGTTGAGGGCTCTATGACCACTCAACCTGTGCAGTACACACATGTAGAGAAATTGCAGAGGGCGTGCAATGATATTGAACGGGTTGGAGGGTTAAAATTATATGAAAAACAGTTGGAAAAGTGGAAAATTCAAATGTACCCCTACGTTCGTGGGTAGTTGTAAGAATTGTGAGGGTTGATCATGCAAGCTAACTAGTAACTATTAATGTAACTACTAACAGATGCTAACCTGTCACAATCTGACTTATAATATCATATATATTTCAACCATATTCAGATTGTTAATTGCTTCTTTCATGCACTGGAAATTTTGTTTAACAGTTAAAGTCTATATATATATACCAAGTGCCGGCTCTTAAAAGAAGAGTTTCAATGTGAGCTGATTTTGAAAAAACCTGAATGGAGTCAGATCTGACCTGATTCTAGGAAAATATATGCAGCCACCATATAGAAGTATGATATAGCTTTACCACTTGGGGAAATTTGTTCTCATGTATGGAGTTGGGTCTGAGTAGGCGTGTGTTTCTTACAACTTCAACCCAGTTAACCATTTTAATTATAACAGGATCTCTCTTGATTGGTGTTACCACAAGATGACTGAGGTGGTTCCTCTGCTGCATTTTCTCTCACTGACATGGCTTTTTGAATTTATCCCTTTCATCAACTATGTCAAGCTGTTTGACTATCAGCTGCATCCTTGTGATCCTATTCTGTCGCCAGTTTCCCTTGCAATTAGCCTTGTGGCAAATTCCTTGTAGCGGAACATCCGATCCTGTTATGAGGAAAACAGGAACAGGAAGAACAATGGGTCTGGAAGTAACCAGGGACGGCACAAGTCGCCCAGTCTAGCATTCGCCCGTCCTAGCATAGTTAAATAATTCTTGCCGAAAAATTTTCTGGCCCGTTCCGCTACTTAATTGAGCTTCCATAACTACAGCCAAGATTTCGGGCAGTACGGGCATATCATGAATTTTATCAACTGCAACACCAGCCGTTGATTTAGATATCTGGCCGCTCAGATACGCCATCATACCCATGCCACTTGTAATGGATGAAAATCCCCCAGTGGGCGCGCAGTGCCCATGTCCACGTTGATACACGGATGGAGAGCGAACTTGATTTGCTCAGCATTATTGTAGGCATATTGCCTAGGTGCCAGGCTCCAGCGCATGCTGCATGAAGCTATTATGCGCACCGAATCAAGATCGAGTCAGGATTGAGCACCACGCAAAATACTTGAACGCGATTGCCTTTTTCTAAGATGGGAGGGGGTCGCAACGCTTGGGGTGTTGGCCCTAGGCTGCCTATCACGGACTAGCGCACCGCACATATATGCCTCAGCTGCCGACATGCTAATACAATTAGACGTCCCACATGGGGAACATCTTGGCGCAGAGTCATTATTTGTGGGAGGATAACGTTGTTGTCATTACTAAAACTAACTACGCGAGAGCAACACAATATGTTGGGGGGCACGTGATAGGGTAGCCGTAGTACCACTAACACCCCCCCGTGCTACGGCGCCGCCAAAGCTCTGCCGCCCGGGGGCCCCCCCCTTGCTCAATTCTTCTAAAAACGCAATAATAATTAATTACAAGAATCAGACCCTGATTTCCTCTTTGGGAATAGGCTCCCGTATGGCAATAACCGTAAAAAACAGGATAACACAAGCAAAATCTGTAAACTCCCGTATCATCATTACCTTCACCCCTTCTTGCCAATTTCCATTAAGCCAATCCTCTTAACAAATTCTTCGAAGGCAGGCCTTGCCAGTGGCTTGGTGAGGCCGTCAGCTATATTGGCCGTAGAACCAACGTGTTCCATCATGATTTCGCCTTTTTCAACCAGATCGCGAAGGATATGGTATCTGATCTCGATGTGACGTGACCTCCTTGTCAAGGACTCCCCTTTTGCTAGATCTATCGCGCCCTTGTTGTCAACTCGCAGGTGCGAGCATACCTTCGCTTTCCCTTCTACTAATCCAGCATCAAATAACATGTCATTCAGCCAGATCACTTCGCACGCTGCCTCACTTGCCGCGATATACTCCGCCTCAGTGGTTGATTTTGCAACTGAGGTCTGCCGTTGCGACCGCCACGAGATTGGTGATCCGTTTAGCAGGATAATGTAACCTGTAGTTGACTTGTATTGGGGGTCTGCCCCTGCCCAATCTGAGTCGCTGTACGCGACAGGACTGAGTCCCCCAATCATCTCCTTCTTGTATAGGATTCCGTGATCCTTCGTTTTCTTGACGTAGCGTAGGACGTGTTTTAATGCTGCCCAGCATTCCTTGTGCGGACGCGAGTTGAAACGTGAGAGGTAGTTGACCGCGAATGCCAGATCTGGTCTGCTGCTTGACACCAAATACTGCAGCGATCCTAAGCCTTGACGATATCTAGTAGCAGTAAAATCGTCATCTAACCCGCTATCTTCATCTGGTGAGATTCTAGGCGTATGCCGGCCGCCATCGGCGTGATGGCCGGGTTGACCTTGTCCATTCCAAATTCCTCAAGGATCTCATCGATATAACGGTTCTGGGTAACCGCTAGGTCGCCGTTCATTTGACGTTTGACTTCCATTCCAAGGTAGGGCTTGTTCTCTTCGACATCCTTTGTCTCAAACCTTTTAGCAATCTCTGCCAATATCCAGTCTAATTGCTGCTCTTGGGGTCCCGTTACCCGACAGTCATCGACGTGCAATGTCAGGTAGATCTTGCGAATAGGGTGATATAAGAATCCGCCATCGTACGGCGAGATTTTGAATCCTAGAGTGGTGAGGTGTTCCGTCGCAAGGAAATACCACACCCTCGCTGCTTGCTTCATCCCGTAAAGGCTCTGGCGGAGCAGGCCAACCAGGCCCCCCCTGCCGTGCTTAATCCCTGTAGGCAGTTGCATATATACCATCTCGTGCTGCGGTAGTATGCCGTTCAAGAACGCGGAGACGTAGTCGATCGCCTTTGCCTTCCACCCCTTTGCCGTTGAGATTGCGAATAAGCTCCGTGACGTGGGTCCTGATACCACCGCGGCGTACGACTTTGTATAGTGGACTCCTTGTTGTTGGAGGAATCCCCTAACCACCCAGCGAGCTCTAAACCGGATTGTTTCTCCCTTATTGTTCAACTTGCGATCAAACACCCATTTACCAGTTAAGATATCCATGCCTGGGGTCTTCTCAACGACAATATATGTCTGCTTGTTCTCAAACATGCTGACCTCTTTCTTCATCGCCTCATACCAGTAGTCCTCAGGGCTCCTTTTGGCTTCCGCCACGGTAGTTGGGCGGTCAGTTAGGGTGCTCAGGACAGGATCGTCCTCATTGGCAGGGTCTTCTGGTTCATCATTCTCGACAAGTTCTGTCTCATTATCTAGAAGGTATGTTGGATCTATCGCACCTTCAAGATCCCCATTGGCAATCATCTTCAAAACGTCAGGTTTCACCTTTGCTAGGTGTCGCAGGAGGCAGTGTTGCCACCCATCAGCAGCATCTAGTACGTCCAATTCTTCTGGTAATTCGCTCGATTGCCTCACCACGTTCGCAGGCGTGGTTTCACCCTTGTCTAGTCCTTCGTCGAATACGACATCTCGCGCGATTTCAAGGCGACGGCCAATTGGGTCCCAGATACGATATTGGTGCAGTCCTTGGTAGCCAACTAGCTGCCATTCCTTGCCGTCAGTCCTATCCGCGAGCTTATTGGTAACCTTTAGGTTCTTCTTGTAGACCTTGCACCCCCACCTGCGTATCCAATGGGCAGTAGGTTGCACCCCAGTCCATGCCTCAAATGGCGTAAGCGGAACTACTTGCTTGCATCCGTATATCTTAGTTGACGTTGGGGACGTGTTGATCATCATGATCGCGGCTTGCATCGCCTCACCCCACAATTCCTTAGCTAGTCCGCTATCAAATAGAAGGCTTCTTGTCTTTTCTGCAACAATCCTGTTGGCGCGTTCAGCAGGGCCGTTCGATTGCGGCGTATCAGGCGTAGTCGTTTCATACGCAATTCCTCTGCTCTGGCAGTAGGCCTTCAGATCTTGGCCTTTAAACTCGCTGCCACCATCCCAGTGTAGGGTGCCTACACGGCGTTGCGTAGTTGCCTCAATGCCTGTGATGAAGTTCATTAATCTCGCGGTAGACTCACCCTTCGACATCATCAAGATTGCCCATCGGTATCTCGTAGCGTCATCTGTTATCCCTAGCCAGTAGCTAGCACCCCCCCTAGTGGGTAGGTCGTTCCCGTCAAAAAGCGTTTTTCCACCCCCTGCTAGGTCGATGAAGAGTCTCATCGCCGGCTTGGTAGCTCGCGTCATGGGCGCAAAGGTTGGACGTGTCATCTTTGCTTGGACACAGACTTTGCAAAACGGTAAAGCTCGTTGGCCGATGATTCTCATTCCTAGGCGTGGATCTGCTGCCATTCTAGCGATATCCGCGGGATTTAGATGCCCTAATTTTTGGTGCCACTGTGTCATTGTTAGTTCTATAACCTTTATGTCGTTGTTGGGCAGCGCCAGTATCGCGTCAGTAGTCCTGTCGTCCGCCATCGCGTTGACAGGTTCAAATTTGCCGTTGGACAGGGCGAATCGAATTAGATCCTTGAAGGTAGGCCGCTTCTCCACCTCGTAGATATCATTGTCGTTCAACTTCGCCGTGAAGGAGAACGTTCTATCTGGGGACATAAAGAGCACGGCGTGGTTGCTTCCATATGCCAACTGCTTGAAGGTAAAGCCCTGGCGTACGAGCTTACCCATGCTCATGAGGTTCACTTCTAATTTCGGGACGTAGCGGACGCCAGTTAGTAGCATGTCCGCCCCTTCAACGGTGATCTTCGTGTCGCCTATCGCTGCGGCAGGCACTATCGTTCCATCTGCCATTTCCAACTTGACAGTATATTTTTGGGGCTTTGCCACGACAAGATCTTTATGAGGTGTTGCGTGGGCACCCGCACCCGAGTCTAGAATCCAGGTATCTCTCGTGGGTCTTTCGCTGCTCATGTAGGCCTTGTCCGTCATACAGAATACTTGTTCCACGACGTTATGGACAGGAGCAGTGCCAGCATTGGTATCACCCTTGTCCTTATCCTTATTGGCGTTGTTGGGATTGGACGGACGCTTCTCTGGGTATTTCTTCCAGCAATCGTTCTGGATATGACCGGTCTTCTGGCAATGGAAGCAGGTCCGTGTCTCACTGCCCTTCTTGTCAGATTTGGGGTCCTTCTCCTTCTCCTTATCCTTATCCTTGCCCTTCTTATCCTTCTTGTCGGATTTGGAGTCCTGCGCGTTGTTGGTAGGGTTCCTAGACGTGTCAGCATTGGATTCATCAGTTGTCGGAAGCCGCAAGAGGATATCGCGGCAAAGGGCCATGAAATCACTCTCTAAGGGTTGGGCGTTATCTTTCTCAATTTGGTCCATACGGTTCTTAATGAACGAGGCCCACCCTTTGCTTACCCCAGTAAGTAAGCAGTCAAAAAACATGAAATCTTCGACCCTATATCCTAGGCGGATATAGTCAGTCCTTATGGCGATCAAGCGTTCGATAAACGCGCGATCAGAGCCTTTTGACTTGGCTGTCATGCTTGTCATCTCCTTGTATAACCTTGTCCTTAGGACAGCAGGCCTTTCAGCGAAATTGTCCTCTATGATAGACCATAGAGAATACGCAGATAATTCGCAATCCTTGGGTATAGTAAAATGAGATTTTGCCTGTGGGGCAACTGATGACCACATGTAGTTGTATAGCCACATGTTGCGTTCTTTCCAAAATCGCTGCATATCAGTGCTGGCGTTATCATCAGGGCCTATTTGCTTCTCATCAAGGATGTCATCGGTTTCAGATTGCCTCGCTGCGAGGAGGATCTCTTCTTTCCACATGGGGTAGTTCCCAGATCCGGTCAGTACAACTGGCTTCCTTATGGGTCTCACTTGATCACGGAACTCATTAAGGATTTTCACGATAGCAGACGTTCTGCCTTTCCTCTGCAGATAGTTTGCTAGATCTGCACTGATGTTCTCATCACTTGTAGAGGCCTGACCCCTACCAGTTCTCATTTGTTGGACTTCATGTTGGAGTCTCGCGATCTCCAGTCTCATGCGAGTTTCTTCGCTCACATCATGGCTACTAGGGCCACCCGCGTTATCTGACATTTCGTTGTCGTTAACCGGGTCTTCGTATTCGATATTCGACTCGTTCGATTCCTCTTCGATTGTGTCGTCAGGTTCAAATGCCCCCGGGGCAGTCACCTTGTTGGTTGCAGGCGTTGGTAAACCTGCGTTCGATTCCTGTTGTGCCTCTGGCGTTTGGGGATTTCTTCTTCTACGCGTTGTCACGTATTCTTTCGTCAAATCAGGCGTTCCACCCGATCTCAAATTAACCATGGGGTTTAAATCGTCTAGGCACGCTTTTAACGATGCGTGGAGACGTTGTTAGCACGTTATTTCAGCGGTTCTGTTGCTTCTAAGGGCCATAACCTGTGGGAGGATAACGTTGTTGTCATTACTAAAACTAACTACGCGAGAGCAACACAATATGTTGGGGGGCACGTGATAGGGTAGCCGTAGTACCACTAACATTATTCATCGTCACATGGAACCCTTCGGGCGGCTAATGCATGACGGATGTCGCACTTGTCCAATTACCGCGCGGTAAATATGCCCCATCTGAACCTCTCAACTGGGAGAGAAACTCCTGACATCAACAGGAAAAATGCATATTGGCTTCTAATGCTCAGCTGAGGCAGTTCACCAGACATAATTACTTGCTTAGGATATTTTGAGCACACTCTCTCGTAAGAGCAACTCGTACTCTCGCTCAGTGTACATTAAAAATGCCAAAAAAGAGACCACAGCCACCAACTCCCCCCGAACTCCCAACACCTCCCGCAAATTCACGAAAAAAGGCATACTATCCAGCTGGAGATAAAGTATACTTCTGTCGCAGGGGTGGTATGCTTTGTTGTCTCTATCTATCCACTGAGCTGATCTGGCAACCAAAGAGCGAGTGGCGCACTAGTACAATTGATAATGAGACATCCAGCACCCAACTTCATGTTGTATGTTTGTCCTATAAAAAAGTTCAAATTATCGAAATCCTGACCAGTGAACTGGCCAGATTAAGATGATGCAACCGGGCAGGCCGAGAACATCAATAGGTAGGTATATTCAAGAAAGGCAATAGCTCGACATCACACAAGACCGGTGATGTGGGTCTGCTAGACTCATTTCCACAACTGTCATCAGCAACAAAAGTTATTTCCGTTCTGTTGTATTCCTTTGGGGTCATGGTTTCAGTATCGACACATCCCTTCGGAAACTAGCATCAATTTTCTTGACAATGTTAGACTGACCATGTCTTTTTGAAAATAGCTTGTTTTCTGTTGCCTAACTAGATCTGAAGGCTCATCTTCTTGTTTCATTTCCTCATGCAATTGTCAGTAATAGTCGGTTGATTGTTTCGACTGGAAAAATGTCAAGAAATCCACATCATTTTGGTTACTCATTTGTCAGATATCACAGAACAGATAGAAGTCTTCTGCAGAATCAAAACTCATTAATTGAGATAACAATCAAACAAATCTGCTAGTCTGTAGCATTTCCAGCTTGTGAAGAAAGTTCTTCATCAGGACTCCTCTGAGATCAGTAAGAATGACCCTCCTCAGTCCACCTTCAAATGCAGTAATTAAAAGCTCCTCTAGTCAGTATTGAGATTGGGGGAGGCCAGGCGCCATGAGAAGGATGGGGAAAGAGACTGATGAGCAGAATGCCCAGTCAATGATGCACATAATGCTGCAGTTGTCATCCACAAAGATATTGTTCACATTTAGATCAGAGTGGTGCAAAGAAAATCTCTCAGAACCGATATTCTGAGCCAGCACTGACATTTCTTCCACCCACTTTGAGATGATTTCACATAGGCAATCTCCCACTACTGTATAGTTGACTCAGTTGTTGAAGCCATTGATTTTAGACTCAAGGATGACAAAGTTATTCCACTGATCACAGGCTCTGTGGTATTCCTGGTCATCGTCATATCTATTGCAAATAAGGCACGGTGTGAAGAAGCAGTGATGACTAAGCTGAAGACAGTCAACATGCTGCAAAAGACCTGTCACCAGGGCATCAAAGTATTCCCCCTCAGAAGTGAATGACCCTCGAGATAGTTTCAGTAAAGTATCTCATTCAGAATCCACCAACACCTGGGACAAACAGCCATGCACTTGTAGATACCCACTCTCCTCAAAGAGTGAATTGATCTCTCAAAACCGTAGATGTGAGAGCTGCTCTGTTATAACCCCGAGCTGGGATACAATCTTCAATTTCTCTTTAAATGATAAAGTCGATTCCCGTGACCTCCATCTCTTGCTGAGAGGAAATCCAGCAGCCTTGCTCATCAAAATGTACGGAATTCCTATATCATTTTCCGAAGAATAACTGCTCAGAGATTTAGCAACCTACTAAGGACATGTTCAGATCCAATTATTACCTGTATGCATAAACCACCGGAACCGGGATAGAGGAATAAGACTTGATATATTTCAGCGTCGCAGCCTCGCTCGCTAGCAAAGCTTGAATGGTCTTCTCAGACTGAATAGCACCATCACGCCGCGGCGATCGAAATACCCATTCCACTCCATCATCGAATACCAAGAACGCCACCCAGTACAAGCTCCCATCGGCCGGCACCTGCGTAACATCACAAGCGCAGGATCTGCCCCCGCGTAATGAGCTTGCTAGTTGGCAGAGCGCGTGGACATCAAAAGTTGCGTGGCGAAAGAGGTTTGTAGCCGTGAGGCATCTGTTATGGTACAATGCCTTGGATTGTTGAGGAACTGTTGAGGGTTCTGAGAACGAAGGGGCAGGAGTGTCATCCTTTCCAGGGGACCAATCTCTTTCGGATTATCATTTTTACGAACCTTTTGTTGTGCTGCTGGAAGGAATTTCAGTCTGTCAACAATACATAGTAAATTACATTCTAATGAAGGCTTTTAGTTCGCAAATTGCCAGCCGGCGTAAACTGGCATAATCTTAACATTTCCTACTGAGTGGCAAAGGGACAAAGCAGCATGTGACTAGCTACTGCCCATTGACAACAGCCAGGTGTACCGAACGAGTACATATACAACACCATGAAATACGGAATGCTTTTTCCATCAATTGCTATTAATCAAACAGAATTTAATTCTAAGCCTCCCACAAAAACACCGCACTTGCAGACTGAGACAGCCATCCTCATGATGCCTAATGTTGGGGTTAGATGAGTGAGGCTGTGCCTGGATTTGGTCTATCTTTATTTTTTAGAATCTGGTTTAACTCTCGTGAAAATGGCGTCTTTGCACAAGCAAGGCGGTGGAGTGCTACACAATTTCTAAGAGGCCTAGGAATGCATGCTCCCAACTACATCAAACTCTAGATCGCCTTAGTTCCGAAGCTCATCAAGCCAAGCGTTAATGGTTTTACTCGCGAAAGTGTCGAGCAGAATTGCATTGCACCCGTTCTGCCAAGATGGATCTCGTTGCCTGACTAATCTGGCAAACGGAGTCGCCAAGTTATGCCAAGATGTTAGCGTGCTGAAGCTGCCCAAACGGGCAATCCTGAACTGGGGCTGGAAAGAACAAACTGGCCTCATCTCGCGAGGGCGCTATATATACTCGACACTTTGGCGACAACCCAGCTTCATTCTAGGACTGCATCCATCACCCGTTCGCTTCAGTCCAACAACACGCCAAGTGTTCATAGGGTTGCGTGCACGTCTGTCCTTCTTTACTGGCACTGAATTGAGTCTTGCCAGAGGCCCCTGGGTCAACACCATTCCTTGTACTCCCTTTTTTCCTGTCTACCATCCTGTCACTATGCGGCAGTTCAGAGATTTTGCCTTTGGCCTGGCTGCCCTAGGGCTCACGGCTCTGGCGTCTGCTTCTGAAGCTCCTGCTTCTGAAGCTCCCATTTCCGATGCAGAGTCACATGTGCATGTCCTCGAGAAAGCAACGTTCAACGATTTCATGGAACAGCACCCCCTGGTCATGGCGGAGTTCTATGCGCCATGGTGCGGTCATTGCAAGGCTCTTGCCCCTGAATATGAAGCTGCCGCAGCCGATCTCAAGGAGAAAAACATCCTCCTCGCTAAGATTGACTGCACGGCGGAGAGAGAGCTGTGCAAGGAGTACGACGTGGAAGGTTATCCCACAATCAAGATCTTCCGTGGTTTGCAGAATGTCAAGCCATACAATGGCGCTCGTAAAAGTGAAGCGTATGTTTTCCTCTGCCCCTAATTCATGTATTGCCAATTTAATTTCATAGCTGACTTGCGCCCTTTTCCCATAGCATCTCATCCTTCATGTCCAAACAAGCTCTTCCAACAGTCAGCCAGGTAACGATGCAAAACTTCGAAGATGTGAAGGCAATGGACAAGGTCGTCGTTGTTGGTTACTTTGCTTCTGATGACAAGACCTCGAATAATACTTTCCATGCGGTGGCTGAAGCCCTGCGTGATGACTTCCTCTTCTCCGCAACAAGTGACCCCGAAATGGCTGCTGCTGCAAACGTAAAGCATCCGGCC
The DNA here is from genome assembly GCF_000149585.1 of Histoplasma mississippiense. Classification (NCBI taxonomy): domain Eukaryota; kingdom Fungi; phylum Ascomycota; class Eurotiomycetes; order Onygenales; family Ajellomycetaceae; genus Histoplasma; species Histoplasma mississippiense. The sequence continues at coordinate 1,660,616 of NW_001813980.1, forward strand.
GTTATTCTGTACAAGGACTTCGACGGAGGCAAAGAGCTCTTCTCAGGGAAATTTGCTGAAGAAGACATCACCAACTTTGTGAAAGTTTACAGCATGCCTCTCGTTGGCGAAATCGGACCAGATACCTACAATAGCTACATGGGTGTAAGTTTGCCGAGAATTCGTATAATTCGAGCTCAACAGGATAATGTTGCGAGAACAATCATGCTGATGTTACTATTAATAGAGTGGCCTTCCACTCGGCTACCTGTTTGCCGAAACTCCTGAAGAGCGTGAGGAGTTCACAGCCATGTTGAAGCCTATTGCCAAAAAATACAAAGGTCGCATCAATCTTGGAACCATCGATGCCAAGGCTTACGGAGCTCACTCTGACAACCTGAACCTTAAACCCGAGAAGTTCCCAGCGTTCGCAATCCACAACCCTGCCGAAAACAAAAAGTTCCCCTATGATCAGGAGAAGAAAATCACCCGGGACGACCTCGCGGCGTTCGTTCAAGCCGTCCTAAATGGTGAGATTGAAGCCAGTATAAAGTCCGAGCCTGTCCCTGCGAGCCAGGAAGGCCCTGTAACCGTTGTCGTTGCCCACACCTACCAAGAGATTGTCATAAACAGCGACAAGGATGTTCTTCTCGAGTTCTATGCCCCATGGTGTGGACACTGCAAAGCGTGAGTTCTCTTTCGAGCCCTACTAGCCACTGATCATATTTTGCCTGTATTATACTGACACGTCATCTTGTAGCCTCGCGCCCAAATATGAACAACTCGCCAAACTCTACGCCGATGACCCAGAGTTTGCCTCGAAGGTCATAATCGCCAAGATTGATGCCACCGCAAACGATGTGCCAGACGAAATCCAGGGATTCCCAACCGTCAAGCTTTTCCCTGCGGGCGCCAAAGATTCTCCAATTGAGTATCGAGGCATGCGCACCATCAAGGAGCTGGCCCAGTTCGTGCGGGATAATGGCAAATATAGTGTTGACGCATATGATCCGGAGAAAGTAGACGAGGATAGCGGTGATGTTACCAAGAAACCCGCGGAGGAAAGTCCTTCGTCGACAGAGGCCGCTGCCAAGGAAACCAAGGCTGAATCAACTGGTAAACCGGAGGAGACGGCCGGTGAAGCCACCCGACATGAGGAGCTGTGAGCTCTGCCGCCATTCTTTTGGTGCAATATCGATTATGCCATGAATTGACAAACTGGGATTCTTGGTTGTTTGTCTTGTTTCGTACTATTAGTTAATTGAATTAAATGGTTGTTTTTTTTTTTTTCTCTGTTGACTTTTCTGTTTGAATAATTTGCGTTTATTTGATGTATTTTGCCTCTGCATTGCTATTTTAAATGTATTTTGTTTTTTTATATAATCCCCTGCGCGACGCGTGTGAGGGCTTGCATTTTGTGCTTGGGGTCATGCTGTTAACCAAGCTAAGAAAGAAATAACTCTCTATGATTTACAGATCCGTACGGAGTACGGGTCTGTTTGATGTGGCTGTGTGTACTCGTTTTTTTTGTACGGATCTCCACTTTTTTTAAAAAGTACTGTCACACCCTTGGTTGTGCCAAGGCCCCGTGACGGCTCCACACGGCCCATCGCTTCCCCTCGGATAATCCCATCTATCCCATGACGTCACGCAGGTGTCCGAACCGGTTTCCAACCACCCTATGACATCATTCGGATGCAATAGAAGAGGATCCTATTAATGGGATATGAGAATCCTGTTTCTATACGGGGTCAGTAGATTCCTTCTGGCAGATCAATGCAGCGTCACTGCGGAGTTGCTTCGGCTAGTCATATGCTTTTATTGAGAAATATTGATGCAATTCATTATTTTTTTCAAAAAACATACAATTATATCTGAATTCAATGTTACAGATGCAATAAAGATGAAAAAGAAAATAATAATATTTCTCTATATTATTGCATAAAAATCTTCATATCAAAATATTATGAAAAAATTTGAATATTCATTTGATATAATTTCAAAGTAAAAATTAACTTTTTATATAATCATCATATAATTTTTATTGTTTTGAAAATACTCACTCATTTTATATAAAATATTTCATGAAATATTGAAAGCACTCTGTATGCTTTACAGTCAGTTTGTACAATTGTCAGAATCTTTTATGACATATAGTGAAAACTTGCTCAATGTAATGTGACGGCGCCGAGGCGGTTGCTACTCGGCAGCGGCACAGAGGAGGATGGTATATAATGGGAAGCCTTATGGGTGGGCTTGATTATCTCGCTTGAACCGCGAACTCGTAGAATACTATACAAATACTGAACTACCAGAGGTACTCGGCACACTAAGAATATTGTATGAGGACAGTGGTAACTCTGGTATCTTATTGTCAAAAGATAAAAGACGAATCGCTGGCTCCTGGAATAGAGAGCCAGCATCTAGCTATTCTATATAGACAACGGGCAGCCATCCTCCCCTCACTCTATAAGGCGAGGGTAGCGGAAGCAACTCCGCAGTGGCGCTGCATTGATCTGCCAGAAGGAATCCAGACCCCGTATAGAAACAGGATTCTCATATCTCATCAATCGGATCCTCTTCTATTGCATCCGAATGATGTCATAGGGTGGTTGGAAACCGGTTCGGACACCTGCGTGACGTTATGGGATAGATGGGATTATCTGAGGGGAAGCGATGGGCCGTGTGGAGCCGTCACGGGGCCTTGGCACAACCAAGGGTGTGACACTCAATGACAATTTTAAGCAATGATCGTTTTTAAAAAATTGTATTGAAATTTAAATAATACTCATTTTCCAATATTCATTTCTTCTAATCAACAATCTAATTAATAAAATTGACATACAATGAAAGATTCTGCTGATTATATATGTGTTTTTAATGTGATTCAAAAATATAATAACTTTTCAATAAAGGAATTCTGTTATTTTCTTGCAAATGTTGATTATTTTAAAAAAATCTTTATAATATTGATTTCTTATTCTGATATGTGATATCATTTCAAAAAGTTTGAAAAAGCAGGTAAATGATCTGTTAATAAAAAGGAATTATTCAATCTTTAGCATATTATTATTATTATTATTATTATTTATTATACTCCGCCTTCATCCAATGGATATGCGGTTCTGCTACCATATGTCTAGCTAGGAAAACCCCACTGCGCCTTGGCGCAGGGGGGTGAAAAACCTTGCGCACAGCGGTGTTAACTATCCTGTTCATCTGCAGGGTACCGGGCAAGTCAGCTAGAGCTGTTCCTTGCAATGGGAGCGGGAACAAAGGAAAAGGAATTAGAGAAAGTAGAGTAACAAAAGAAAGGAAGAAGGGAGGGACAGATAGTAGGCGCTGTTAGGATAGAAGGGAGTGACAGGAGGGGGTAGAGGGGATTGACAGAAGGGGTAGATAGAGGAGATTATACGGCAGGGTGAGGAGATGATGAGGGGATGAAAATGAGGTGGTGCAAATGAGGTGGAGAGAGGCGAGGGGATGGGGAGGAGAGGGAGGAGAGGGAGGGGCTAAGTAGTCAGGGGAGTGAGTGCATGTGGGATTCAGGGGATTCTGGGGGTCCAAGGCAGCTCAGGGCCTTATGGTACATAGTGTGTCAGCTCGCGTGCTAATGTGAACTGGCCTAGAATCCCGCTCTCCATCCACCAGTTTGACAGGAGATGCAGGCCTTCCTTGGTGTCTAGCAGCATCCTCTTGTCTAGCCTGCCATTTCTTATAAGGCCCTGACGCTGCTGCTCCCAGCGTTCGCAGTGTATCAGAACATGTTCGACTGTTTCCCATTCATACCCACAGGGGCACCGTGGGGTGGGGAATTCAGGTACCTTACACCGGTTTAGGAAAGCTGCCAGTCCGGTTTTCCCTGACCTCAATTGGATGATGATAGTGCTGCGAGCCTTGCGCAGGCCGGTGTGCCACTTCAGAATTTTCTTGTCTGGGGGCCGGCCATGCCGCTCCCCCCAGGGGGGCTCACGTCTTTTCCACCTCTGCACCCACCTCCAGAGCTGCTCGCGCTTCAGCCAGTGATTATATGAGGCTTGGTCCAGGTTGGCTCGTTGTTCCGGTGTCATCTCTGCTGTGGCTCTCTCCTTAGCACCCTGAATCCATTGCTGTTCCCAGTCCACTGGCAGGGCTGCCGGGTGAACCACAGCTCCCATGTGTCTCTGTGCCCCCCTTGTCACCCCCCGGTGCCGAAGCCTAGTCCTTATGGCCGCACACGCATTCTCAATTTGTTGCGCCATTCCTGAGGCCTTCATCCTGTTGACCGCCTTTGCCACTCGCCCATCCAGGTGGATGTCTAAGGGTACTGTGTGGGTTTCCGCTTCCAGTGTGCTTGTTGGGGTTCTTTTGTATGCCCCTGCCACTATTCTGAGGCAGGAGTTCTGCACTGTGGTCAGCTTGAGGGCCAGTCCTGACTTAGCTGGACCCGTGCCCCCCTGCCCCTGTGGCTGGTGCCATGCTATTGCTCCATAGGTCAGGGCCGGCCTGATGACCATGTTATACACCATTCTCGCTTGTCGTAGTGGGAGCCCCCATGTGGATTGGGTGGTTTGGGACAGTGCTCTGACTTGAGTCTTCATCTTGCCTGCCACCGCGTCCAGGTGGCCCTTCCATCTCAGCCTAGAGTCTAACCATACACCCAATACCCTCATCACCTGTTTCGGTTGTATAGTTTGTCCTGGCAGTCTCAGCTCAGCCTGTAGGTTGAATTGGTTGCGCGCCCGTGTGAAGTGCATTAGCTCATACTTCTGGGGGGCAAAGACCGCCCCGTGCCGTGCTGCCCACTCCTCGCATGCCCGATGCATGCGCAGGAGCTCCCTGCAGTTGTCCTCAGTGGACTGGCCATAGGCCATCACGTTGACATCGTCTACAAAGGCTATGCACACCACCGGGCGCCCCGGTCTTGAGCAGATGCGCACCAGTTCCTCATTGTAGAATAGGAATAGTATAGGTGATAGGGGCGACCCCTGCGGGATGCCTGCTGGGATGTCAAAGGTGTCTGATTCCTGGCCCTCAAAGGCAATTGTGGATTTCCTGTTGGTCATGAAGGACGCAACCCATCCCACCAGGTCCCTGGGGATGCCCAGTCGCCGGAGGATGTGAACCATTCGCTCCCGCAGCACCTTGTCATAGGCCCCTGTCATGTCTAGGGAGAGTACCGATGCCACCTGTCCTGGGTGCTGCCACACTGTCCTTATCTGGGCTAGAAGTTGTGCTATGGCTGTTTCAGTGGACCTGCCCCTTCTTGCCCCCATTTGCTGTGAGGGTAGCAGGTTGTGGTCCTCCGCGATCTTCCGCAGGCGTTTTGCAGTTGCTGCCTCCACAATCTTCCCTATTGTGTCCAGCAAGGCAATGGGTCTCCACGCTCCTGCAGTCTGGTAGTCAGCCTTCCCTGGCTTGCGCAAGGCCACTGTCTTGGCTTCCTTAAACGTGTCTGGGTAAGTCTCCCAATGCCAGCATGCATTGGTGAGAGCTGTTATGGCCTCCACAAATGTTCTGCCCAGCATCTTAAGGAACTCGTTGGTGATCCCACTCCTCCCTGGTGCCTTCCTGTTTGGCAGTCTCTGGATCAGGCTTTCCATGTCCTCCACACTGATGGTGTCATTTGACGCTTCCCTTTCAGCTTGCAGCAGCTCCATATTGGTGTCACTTAAGTCGGCGGGCTCTGGCTGTGGGAAGAACCGTTGTCGTAATGCCTCAGCCTTCCCCTCAAAAGAGGTTTCTACCGTCGCGTCAGCCCCTTCCCCTGTTCTCAGGGGGGACAGTAGGTGCCTGTGGGGGCAGATGGCTTCTTTCCTTGCCCCATTTTGCCAGTCCCCACATCAATCTGGGGTCATCACGGGTCCTGTCAACCAGATCTCTGAAGTTTGCTGTCTTAGCCAAGTGGATTTCTCTGTTGCGCTTGCAGCGTGCCCTGAGCCGCTCCATTTCTGGGAGCTGGGACCTCCTAGCCTGCTTGTACTCCTCCACTGCCTTGGCCACCCTCGGTGACCACCATGTCTTGGATTTTAACCCAGCCTTACTTACGGTGGCGTGTTTGTCCGCTAATGTCCCTACAAATCCTACCAGGTAGTCTGCATACTCCTTGACTGCTTGCCTGGAGTCCAGGCTTTGTGGCACATATAGCTTTTGGCAGTCCCTTGCTACCTCCTCAGGCTCCGCATTCTTCCAGTTTCGTCTCTCAGCCTCCTTTGGGATGGGTGTGAGTTCCAGTGTTGTTTCTATGGGCTTATGGTCAGATCCTTTGCATGCCTCCTCCGCTATTGCACACCTCCTGAGCTTGTCGTGCAGGAGTGGTGATAGAAAGGTGAGGTCTATAGTCGTTCCTGGGCTGCCTCTGTCCTGCCATGTGGTAGCTCCTACAGGTGTGGCAAGCTGGAGACCCAGCCTATCCACCTGTGCTATTAGCTGCCATGCCATGCGGAAGTTTCTCTCCACTCTCACCCCTCCCCACCTCTCATGGTGGACATTAAGATCTCCTAATATGACCAGCTCTGCATCTGTGCCCATTCCGGCTACCTCCTGCAGCTGGCCTATGGGGGATTCCTCCGGTTCACTGCTGTAGCCCCCTGGAGGAGGTGCATACACATTGACTATTTGCACCTTACCCAGGTCGGTGGTGATTGTCAGCACTGCAATGTATTCTGAGTGGTAGTGGCATTCCCATGTGTGTTCCACGAGCCTTTTGTTGACCAGAAAGCATACTCTTGGGTGTGTTTCCGGGTGATATGCTGGCCAGAAGCCGCAGCTTCTGGGGCAGTGTGTTGCTAGCATGTGGGGATTCCGGCTGGGCTCTTGTACTGCAATTACGTCGTATTTGTCTTCTGTTGCAGGGTCTGCCAATAACGCACCCATAACTCTCGCAGAGTTGTGCACGTTATATTGTAGGAGGTTTAGTGTGTCCCTCATTGTTGCGTGGGGGCTGGGGTCTGCGTGTAGTCCATTAGGTCCTCCTGTAGCTGAGACCCAGGTTGTGAGCTCTGTGGTGCTATAAAGGCACTTAGAGCTCCTCTCTGGGCTTCGCCTGCTTGCAGAATCCCCTTGGGTCGGCCTGGTCCTCTTCTTTGGCCCTCTGGTTCCCCAGTGGGTAACCTTTTATTTCCTCTGGTTTGCACCACCTGCCACCCATCTTGTGCTTTTGGCTCCATAAACCTACGGGGTCTTTCCATGTATGCTGTACGGGCCCTGCTTGATGCCCTCTCCCTCTCAGGGCACTTAGAGACCCAGGCTGGGTGTGTTCCCCTACAATTTGCGCACCTCGGTTGTTCCCCAGCTTTTCGTGCTGGGCATTCCTTGTCGTCATGTTCTTTTGCCGCGCAGAACCCGCACCTTTTGGCCTGCCTGCAGAATCTGGCCGTATGCCCATACTCATGGCAGTTAAAGCACCGGGTGACCTGCGCTTCCCGGTGGAAGATTTCAACGTCACAAAATATGCTGTCTATTATCAATCCATTGTCTACTAGTAGGTTGGCTTGCTGAGGCGAGGTGACGCTGAGTACAAGAGACCCAACCTTTGCCTGCAAGCTGGCATTCCGTCGTAGAGACAGTCTCTCAATTTGTACCCCTCTTCGGAGTCCTTCATTCTGTGCGTAAATTGCCTTGATGGCTTGCTGTTCCTCCTTCCAGTTGGTGTTGCCCATTGGGACTCCCTTAACCATGACTGGGTACAGGGTGTGCTTTGCCTTCGCCTTTTGTCCCAAGACTTCCAGCCATGTGCTGCTCTTAGTCAAGGCCTCCCTGGTCTCCCTCGCGTCGGTTGTCAGGATGATGTCTCCACTGGGGAGACATCTTGCTGCAAGCACCTTTCCCTTTGTCACATCCATAATTCTGGCGTTGACGGCTGCCACAATCGCTGGGGGGGTGGCCTCCTCAGCTGGGAGGGCTTCGCAGTCCCGGCGTAGGACAGTAATCTCGCGGAGGGTTCGGTTAGGCACTGGTTTTTCTGGAATTCCCTGTCCTGCGACCTTGGCCCATGATGACAGTTTGGCTTCTTTCACTCCTTCGGGTTGGCGTTGTGCGCGTGTCGCCACGGTCGCGTCTTCCACCTTGGCCAGCATCACCTCCCCCAGTTTGACCTTCAACTCCCTCACCAACCTGGCTGCCTCCTCCACTACCTCCTTCCCTTTGCCGTTGATGGCAGGATCTTCGCTCCCATTGCAAAGAACATTGCTCAACTGTGTCAATATTGCTCCACATGTGGTGGGCTGCTGCCTCTTGTCAGAGTTTTCTTCTCGCGGGCGTCCGTCAGCGCGTCCCACGACTTCCTCCATCACAACCATGGCACGAGCACCACCTCAACTGGGGATTTCTGGGTGCCGTGAGATTCCCTGCGATCAGGGCTATCGTTCGCTATCGTTTTCAGTGTATTTATATAAAAGTAAAGACCTTTTTTTTTCCCTTATATTATATCTGATTGATCATTTAAAATAAACAATAATCCAGATTTAAATATTAAAGAACTCAGTTATTTATTATAGTGTAGTTATTATACCCCAATTGAATTTTTTTCCTATTGCATGTATTAAATTGACTTTGTATATTAGCTTATTCTTAAGTTGAAAAATCCTGGAGTATTTCAGGTAGATGTTATAGTCACTGACTGCATACATCTATAATGGAAGAATAATAATAATAATAATAACAGCTTTTGCAATGACTATAAAGAAGATGAATATACTGATAGAAGAAGCAAATCTGCTGCTGCAGAACATCTACTATGTCCTCAAATTGAAGATTAATCTTATAAGTTTTGAAAAGCTTGTATATCAGAGCTATATATATAAGCAACTAATTTATGGAAACACTCATTCAACCTTGCTAACCTCTCCTGACAAGATGTTCAGTTTCACTGTCAATTTGAGTGATAAGGATATCTATGTTCTTGAAAAACCATCAATGGTTAGAGATTTGATTTGATTTGTGATGCCTAATGGCGAATTTGAATCTGTGAATATTCTACGGCCTGCAGAGGGAAAAGAGGATCCCCTGCTAGCATTGCTCAAAAAAAACATCAAAATTATTGAACACATGATGTTGCAATGGCATCAAAAGCTTGGCCATCTCAACCCCACAGATATCACTAAATTAGCGGTAGATCCATGTCTAGAAATGAGGATCAAGAGTGGCAGAGCTTTGCCATTCTGCAAGACCTGTGTACAGGCAAAAATGACACATCCAACATTCACACCGATGATGAGGACTGTTAAACCTGCAATGAGATTCTTCATGGACTTTGCGGGTGGCAGCTGTATGCTATATGATGAAACTAATCTCCCTACTCAGAGGGGAACTAATTATTGGATGGGTATTACAGATGATACCACATGCTACAGATAGATTATTTTTATGATGTCAAAAGGTGAGGCCACTGCATGCTTGATGATCTTTATCGACGGAATTGAAGCAACTACTCAACATCGGATTGGAACCTTACACTGAAATGGTGGAGGTGAATTTAAGAGTGATGAATTGAAGACCTACTGACAGTGAAAAGAAATTGCATATGAGATCACTATGTCTGACACACTGCAGTCCAACAGCCCTGCGGAATGTGTCAATTGCATTGTAGATGAGAAGATCAGGAGCTTGCTATTCAATAACAAATTCATAAGAGAGCTTTGAGATGAAGCTATCCAAGCTGCAGTTATGATAATCAACACATTCTCAATGTCAACAAAGATTTATGAGTGTCAAAGGGGGACTTCATTATCCTCTTTTGAAGTTTGAATGGATGTTCAACCATCTGCTCATTGAATATACAGATGGGGTTGCAAGGTGTATAAAAAGAATTTGAAAATTATCAATAAGCTTACAGATAGAACTGACAGCAAGAAATGATAATTAATTGATTATCAAGAATTGCATCAATATCATATCTGAAATTCTGCGACTCATAAGCTTGAGATAGCAAGGGATGTCATTTTTGATGAAGGATTAACAACAGAGATAACATCTACAAATGTCATTAGAGAAGCAGTCGAACTGTCAGAGGAATTGAATGTTCTTGACATTACAAAGGGATGGTAACACTGCCTTCTAAAAAGACTTGCAAAGGATAAATCTGATATTTTAAAGATGCTTGTAGATGGTGATTTGAAAGATGCTATTGAATCTTCTTATCTTTTAAATGATGAAACAGAGTTTGTCAATGATGATGAGTCTGAAACTTTTATCAGTGATGAGGATTCTATTCTAAGTGTGCTGAATGACCATCCCCTCACCCTAACAGAGGTCAAAAGAAGCCCAGATTGAAATTACTGACATGAAGCAATGAGAAAGAAGGTCAACATCTTTGAATACAAGAAGACATATATCATCATTAAGAAGATCTCTGAGATGGAAGTTCTAACAGATAAGTGGGTATACAACTGCAAGCTCAACAATAAGAGTGAAACTATTCATTTTAGAGCCCATTGAGTGGTTAGAGAATTCCTGCAGCAGCAGAGAATTCATTACACTAAATCTTATGCAGCAGTTGTCTCTAGCTTCATAAGCTGAGTGATATTTATAATCACAACAGTCAAAGGATGGAAAACTAAATCAATTGATTATATATTTACATTTTTGAACAGCATGCTTCTGCAACACAAGATGATCTATATGCAACTCTCTTCAAGCATCAAATACAGCCGGGGTAGGTTAGTAGAACTCATATAGCAATCTCTGTATGGAATGAAGCAGGCAGTGAGAATGTGGTATTTCCTAGCAACAGAACACCTCACTTCACTAGAATTTCAGATATTACTTTATGACAGCAGATTTCTATATCATTCTATTCACAAAATATATTTGACACTTCATGTCAATAATTGCAGGGTTACAGAACTGCAAGAAGCAGAAATAGATTGAGTTTTGAATGAGATTATAAAGATCTTCAAGACAAAAGATGTTGAAGAGGATAAGCTCTATTTAGAAATGGAAGTCAAACATCAAAAGAATAGAGATTTAATGGTCACACAGAGCTGTTATATTAATGAAATCTTCAAAAATTTTGGAATGAATAAGGTCAATTCAGCAGAGACCTCTATGACAGCAAATATACAGCTCAAATTCTCCTCTGACAAAGATGAAGGTCTAGATGATGAATTTACCCATACAAAATACTATCAAGAATTGAGTTCATTGCAATATTTGATTACAAGTAGCAGATCTGATCTAGCATTCACAGTCAATTACTTATCAATATTCAATTCTCATCTGAATAAGGATTGCTGGGCGGCGTTCAAGCACATCCTATGCTATGTCAAGAAAATGAAGAAGATGGGTATCCTATATAGAAAGGAGATAGAGAAGGACGGGTTAAATCCTGTTGTTTATTGTGATTTGAATTGGGAGGGCGCGGACCCCCAATTCAAATCGACATCCAGCTATATTATAATGTTTCATATAGTTGAAAGATCTTATAGAAATTGTTGTTTTTCATATTTATCAAAATCATGACATGCAGTATTGTTGACTACTTTTGAATGATAATGCTTATATTGCTGAAATAGTAAACTATTCAGAGATTGTAGTAAATAAATGACATGTGAAGAAAATCTATATAAAATTATTTTATGAAAATCTGTGTATTATATAAACTTCTCTGTGATATGAGATTCATAATTATTCATTAAAAGCAATTGATAAATTCTCTACAATTTTTTTTTATAATAGTATTGAAGTGTTTAAGTCATTCAAAATCAATCTTATCATTTATGAATTCAGTATTCAATATAGCAATTTTATAATTATTGAATAAATTCATCTGTGTATATCAATTCTTCAAGTGGATTTTTGAGGCCAAGATCATCAACAATGAAATGATATGATTATTCATAAATATACATTTAATAAATGTAATCAATTCTCTTGAAAAGAAAGAAGGAATAATGAAATTGATTTTTTTAAAAACAGTTATAACTTATTCTTTATATTCTTAACCTTTTTGAAATTCAATCTCATCAAAGTTGTATACATCACAGGTGTGAAATTGATACTGCTTAAATAGAATTCAGAGATATTCAAACCAGATATTGATATAATCAATATCTTCAATTGTCACTTTTTTTGAATTCATGGGCTTCTGCTTCACCCTTTTATATTCAGATAAACATTCAATAAATCTATAAATTTATATTTTATTGACTTTTGAGAAGAAGATAGTAGGATCTGTATGCTGATGTCTGAGGATTGAACTTATAAAATCTTCAATGTGTTCAGTTGTGGAGGGGCAATTCAATTTATTTAGCAGCTTGATTCATTGTTTAATTGTGTCCTTCTGACTCTCATTTAACCTCTTATTAACTGGGGTCTTTGCAGTATTCAGATTTCTTCCATTGATATACACTCAGAGATGTTGATAAGAGACCTCAAATTCTCACAACAGAGGCAGTATTTTGGAATTTGGGTTTTTTTGATGATAAGTGACAGCTTTTTGCATGCATTCTTAAATTGTTTTATCCTTATTTGACATTGTGGTGGGTTATTAATTAATTAAGAAGATGAGAATGATGAAATTACAAGATATTTATCGTTTCGGTGTTTTTATCGTTTTGGTGTGGCGCACCCACACGAGGTATGTATGTATGTATGTATAGGTTTAACGTCCCGGAGAAAACACGGGCAGCGCCCGTGTTTCAGAAGCCTCCCGAAGGGCATGGAGACGTGCTACGCTGGAGAGATTTCTATGTACACAGAGAGAGAAAACAGAATCCAGGTGGCAACTCTTGAGAAGACTCAGCTCATTGCAAAGGATTTTTCTGAGCTGCGCATCCACTTCTGGCCCGACGTATGGCCATTCATGGTGGGGCTATAGTGTGGTTCCCTGAGGGCACCGCCGCTGCCGTGCCTGGAAGGCTTTATAGTGAGCAGAGAGGGATACCTCTCTCAGTTGATCAGAAAGCTGTCTGTGCTTCTAACATCAGAAGAAAGACAGACAAGATAAATAATGAAGGAGAGAGCACTGAAGAAGGTTGTGACAGGAAAAGAGCAGAGAATGACAGAGAGAGCAAAGAAAAGAAGGAAGAAGAAGCATTTGAGCCGATAGAGACAAGGGCAAACGAGAGGAAAACAAAGCAGAGCACGCGTAGATACAATGCCGGCAGTCAAAACCATATCAGCTGAGTCAGACACGTAGACTGTACTGATTACACCACAGCTAATTGAGACAGATGAGCCTAGTTGTGCTATCTGTACTGTCTGCATAGACTGTGATGTCCCTGGCAGCGCAACACCATTGGGGTACAGAGCACCTCCCCAGGCACGGATGGAATCACAGTGCGGATGCTCAAAGCATGCTGGCAGCATGTGTCCCTCTTTATACAGCAGCTATACAACTGCTGCCTCCGGCTCTGCCACTTCCCACGAGCCTGGAAACTGGCAGAGGTGGCAATGATACCCAAGGTGGGTAAGAGAGATAGAAGCTCAGTCCGCTCCTGGAGGCCCATTGCCCTGCTTTCAGTAATCTCCAAAGGGCTGGAACGCATCATTGCAAGGCGACTGGCGTACACGGCACTCATTCACGGCATAGTCAGCCCACAGCATGGGGGGGCGCTGCCCAGACGATCTGCAATGGACCTGGTAGCTGCTTTCACTCATGAGGTGGAGGCAGCCTTCGCACAAAACAAAGAAGTGTCCATGGTCACAATGGATGTGCAGGGTGCCTTTGATGCTGTGCTGCGCAGGCGGCTGCTTCAGCGGATGGCGCAGCAGGGGTGGCCACGCGAGCTGCTGCAGCTCATTGACAGTTTCCTCACTGAACGCAGAGCTCAGGTCCGGCTGGAGGGGACCACCACAGCAGCACATCAGATGCAATGTGGCACGCCACAGGGGTCTCCTTTGTCACCAATACTGTTCCTTCTGTACCTGGCAGAGCTGCTGTGGCAAAACTCGGAGTTGCGCTTTGGCTATGCGGATGATCTGAACATCTGGCGGGCGACCCACTCACTTGACAACAATGCCACCCTTCTCAGACAGGATATACAGAGTATTCTGAGGTGGGGGGAGATAAACAAGGTGGCCTTCGCACCAGAGAAACTTGAGATGATCCATCTTACAAGAAAGCGACACAATGAGGCACCAGCAGTAGTTGTGTCTGAGGATCTCACTGTTCACCCTGTTACTGCCCCAGCTGGACAGGAGCCAGCACTTCGCTGGCTGGGTGTACACTTCGACAGAAGGCTCACCTGGAGACCACATGTCTCCACCCGGGCAAAGAAGGCAAGGGCCGTGGCCCAGCACATCCGGAGTCTGGGAAAGACCAGAGACGGGCCCCCAGCAGACGCTCTGCGGAAGGCGGTCACCACCTGCGTGGTTCCCTCACTGCTCTATGGCACAGAGGCCTGGTACGGCGGCCGCACGCAGCCAACGAGGTGTGGGTGCGCAGCGGCACGATTAGATACCTACCTGTACGAGCTTAGCGTTTTTCCGATTTGCAAGGGCTGTATCAAGCAGGCTGTCAACCTCGTTTCGCACCCTGTAACTCTATCTCTTGTGCAAAGTTTCCGATTGTGACAGATCACATAATTAGTGGATCCTGCTAGTAACATTCAATTGCGTTGGGCTAGCTATGGATGGATCTCGAACTTTAAAAAATTTCCAAGACTCAACCGAAAGCTTCGAAGCTTTTCACCTGAAATCAGGAAAACCTTGAAATAAATAAAAGAGATCGGAGATCGGGGGAAAATCCAATTGAACTGAATGGAATCGAATGGAATTAATCAAATAATCAAATAAATAGATAAATAACAGAATTCGCCGGGGGGGGGGGGTGGAGGGAAGAAAAAATTTAAAAGAGACTCTACCAAATCTAATAAATAACAGCATATCGAAAGGGCTTTTGCATTCCTCCAGCCATCAGGGGGAAAAAGAAAAAAAAAAAAAAGGAAAACAATCGACGGGCTAAGGTCCCAAGAGTTGATAATTTCTGGCCAGCAATATGAAGAGAATGCACACAAACGCGCACGCACTCAAGACACACAAAACTCCTGTGTTGCGCTCATATACAGTTTCCTGAATCAGTTAGGAAGTTCATACTCGGCCTCCGCTAGAGCAGCCAATGCATCAGCATCATCATCCTCGTCTTCCGATAACAGAGACGAACTGGGGATCCCGCCCCCTTTCGGTACGATAGCTTGCGCTTTGGCCGTGGTGGAGACAGTGGTGGAGTTGATTTGAAGGTTAGTTTCGGTCGCTGTAGCTACAGCTATATTCGTTTTTGGTGCTGTTGGTGGTGGTGGTGATGATGATGATGATGTTTTCTCCTCGATGAGAGCCCAGTCAATAATCCCATCTTTGCCATAACGTTCCAGAAGCCATTCATTGGTCTTCTTAAAGTGGCCGCATTTAAACTGTAAGGGAGAGGGGATGAGAAAATCGCATTCTCATATTAGCCAGGGTCGGGAAAATTGCATAACCAAAGTGAGATGGTGATGAATAGGAGTAATATGAGCAATCGTAGTAGAAAAACTTACAAATCCACCATGCGCACTCAACGGACTGGGATGCACAGACTGCAATACGCAATGCCTCTTCTCCTTGTCACGAAGAATATGGGCCACACGCTTTCCTGCCGGCTTACCCCAAGCTAAAAACACAACCCCACGCGTCCTCGTCTTCGCTACCACATCAATGACCTTCTGAGTAAACTTCTCCCAACCCTGGTTTGCGTGGCTGTTGGCATGATGCGCGCGGACTGTAAGGCATGTGTTTAACATGAGGACACCACGGTTCGCCCAGGGGGCAAGGTAGCCTCCGTTGTTGGGTGGTTTGGTGAAGGAGGGATAATCGTTTTGAAGGGCTATGTATATGTTTTTTAGTGAGGGAGGGGCAGGCATGGGAGGCCGAACGGAGAAGCAGAGGCCATGGGCTTGGTTGTGGTTGTGATATGGATCCTGGCCGATGATTACGGCGCGGACTGTGTGGAGGGGAGTGTGTCGGGACCTAAATAGTGAAAAAGAACGGAGGAGTAAGATTCTGACTTCTCCTATAGAGGGACTTTGTTCTTTCTTGTCTTACCATGAATACACCTCCTCCAGCGGCGGAAATATCTTCGCACCTCCGACAATTTCCCGTTTCAAAAACCTTTTCAGATTCAAGAATTCTGGGGTGATCACCTCATCCTTCAAATGAGCCAGCCAGCTCTCGTCCAATGTGTCTATTTCCAGTTTGAGCAGTTCCTTCTGCTCTGCTGTTAGGCCAGCAACCCATTTCTCCTTGTTAAAACTTACTTTGGGCCTGGGAGCGAAGGACAGCTTTGTTGTGCCCTGCGCTGCGGAATCCCTAGCCTTGGGGGCGCCAAAAAACGACGTAATGCTTCCATTTGGCTTGGGTTTCTTTGTCTCTGCTTCAGCAGCGGTTCCACCATTGTCCCCTAGGTGGTTGGCATCCCGTTTACGGGAGACAGTAGACATGGCTGCTAAGCCAACAGGTAGGGTATTAGACGGGTGAGAATGGCAGACTGTGTAAGTATAAAGAACGGAATGGCTCTGGGGTATGAGAGTCACAAAACTTCGAAGCATACAGGATTTTATTCGCTTTTGTCTGATGCCTCTGTGAGTTCAAAGGCGTGCCTGGACAGAAGGACAAGAAAAGGAGCTCGGCTCAACGTCCGCCCAGGCAGGGAAGGCCTGGTGGCTGAAGTTCTTATAGGCAGCGCTGAAGCCAATGGACGCGTGAAGCAAGCGTGTGGAGGCGCTTTGTCACGAACCACGGTCACGTGAATTCGTGTGTCTCCTATGAGGATGAAGATGGATATAATTACTCCGTACAAGGTAATTAATTTCTGGGGAAGTGATGTCAAAGTCTGTTTCTTTTGTAAGCCTACGAAAGTCTTTTTTACAACTACATTGATTTGTTTCTCCACAAAATATGGTTGTCCATAACACTCGCATCGTTTATGGAAACCCCACCACGGAGAAACCGAAGAGAGCAAGACCACCGAGATATGACACCGAACGACCAATATGAAACTAAAAGGTGAGAGGTGAAGTAGGCAGTTTTATTACTTGCATCTTTTTTCCACGATATTCGGTCCATGCTCATCAAACTCCTTCTTCGATATCCACATTTGATGAAATGTCCCCAGGCTCGCAACAATACTCCCCCCAAGCCATGACCCAAACTTCCGTTCCGCTGTGTTGCCAGGCGCAGTTATACGTACCCGGGGACTCGGGAACATGTTCATAAGCTCAAAGTTCAGTCGATCATTGAAGCCGTACAGCAGACTAGTCGCACCCGTCACGACTACATTGGCGAGCAAGTGCGGTCGGATATCTACGTCGACTTGACTTAGAGAGTTTCGGATTAGCTCTGGTATTGTTTGGGCAGCAGTGGGCGCGGGGAACTCTGGTTCTGTATCGGGAATCGCCGCTTGAGCGTCGAATAGCGATTCAACTACGCGGTATCGCTCGGCCCCAAATACCTGGTTGTAGCCGTCCGGGAACTCGAAGGGGCGGCCTGGACTCCCCCTGGCGATCTCCTCATTGGGGATGCCATTGGGGCCGGTGCTGGATAGGGAATGCGGACCGGGCCAAACTTGCACCACACACTCTTTGAATTCAGATATAGTCCGGTCTTCCAGGAGTCGACGGAAGGATGGGTCTGGGGCCCGGTCTGCGGGAATAGTTTTGTAGGTTGCTTGGGCCTGTTGACCAGCATCCACTGCTGTCTTAGAAGACACGAGGTAGTGTGGAGTGATTGTTATGGGTTGTGGCGAGTTCGTCCTGAAAAGGGCGCGGATCTGTGAGGATATAAACTCTCCGCCAAGAGGGGAGTGTTGAACGCCCCTTTTTAGAACTAGGCCGTCGTGGACGGGAGTTATGGAAACGCCTGATGCGCCAACATCAACAACTAAGGCTGATGCTTTGCCTGAAGCGAAGCTGGACGACATACATATTAGTACTGTATATCACCTTTCGGTTCACCTGGAGAAGGGGAAGTGCTGGCGAAGCGGAGGAACTCACGCAGCTAATGGTCCATTCCGAGCCAGATAGAAGGCAGGTGTCCCCCATTTCTCCATTGCTATTTCAATAGTCTTTTCCCGTGCCTTGACAGGATTCCAACCGCACTCTGTCATAAGTAGCGGGCTATCAGCCAACGGCTTCTCTTCCGCTTCCACGACATCCATCTCCGCCGGTAGGTCGCCATTGGCAGTGTCATTTAATCCATTAAACAGAGGGTTCCCGGACTTGGGCCCCGTTAACCGGGATGTGAATGAGTATTCCCATACTTTCTCTGCTGCGTCCCAGTCCTCTACTATCCCTTCTCTCCCCATTGGATTGTGAATGGAGAGCCCCGGCCGTGGCGTGACGTAGATGCTGTCTCCATAAATGTATTTGTCCTGGGCATCTGTAGTGTACTTCCCGTAGCAGGTTGGAATGACAGATTTCGGTGTGTCTTCGCCCGCGAAGCCGGCGCGTACAGTTGAATAGCCTGGATCGAGGATAATTGCGGACACCTCGTCTGCGAAAATTGGAGTTAGCAGATAGGATACCCGCGCGGCTTAAAGGAGTAAAGATGTATGGGACATACCGCCACCGTATTCAGCGGTTGCTGGAGGTACTAGAGAGCTCATCTCTATCGCTCGCGTACTGTGTTGTGAATATTGGCGAGGTTGAAATCTTCAAGAACCTGAAATACGCAAGCGTATATCACAGAGCTAGCACTCTGACCATAGAAGAAATCTTAAATAGCAGTCGCAGGTAAATAGGCAATTGGGAAATGGTGTTGGATGTATGATAGATAATTCGATGAGGTGGTGGTGTTGATTAATAGCTGCAAGGAGTGGTAAAAGTGGTGGGGAGCAGAACCGAGGAGTTGTTTGCAGTTGATCACCAACTTTTGACTTTGGCCAACCATTGGCTCCAGGCTTGATCCCTCGCCTCTTCACGACTTCAACAGCAACTGACTTCAACGCAACTCCAAACTACGCTCTCCTGCTGTGTAAAAAGCATTCAACAACTATCCTCTAATAATTTAAACAGCTATGTCAACCATGGAGACTGAAGAGCTTCTCTTTAGGCCGGTCAAGAGACGAAAGTTCCTCCGAAAGCGCTCGGAAACTTCGTCAGATCAATCACAACCACCGCAAGCCGCTCCGGGTCCCGAATCCTCTACTCGCCGGTCCACAGAGGTGCATAATAGAGAAGCCTCAGAAGCAAATTCTGATGAGCCGGAAGAAACGGGCACTGGTATTACAGACATCTTTCGCCTTCGAAAAGCCATCAAGAGTCGAAGGGGTGGCGTTGAGTTTACTGCCTTGCCAAAGCCTGTCGATGATGGCCATGGCGAGTCTCAATTGCAAGCTGGATCTGTGGCTCATGACCCTGAGAATGTGGTTATCCGAGGCATTTCGGATCGCTTTGTTGCCCATACTGGTCAAAGAGTGGATGTGGATAAGCATATGTACGTTTTCCCCGATATCCATTGTTATTTGTTTTCTGTATTTGTATGAAGGATATTCTTCTGTTTTATCCTTCCATGGATGAATAGGGGAAGGACTAACGTGATAAGGATGGCGTATATAGAGTCAGAGATGGCTAAACGTCATGAAAAACACAAGAACAACAACACCGCGGATCATCATGACCAGCCAGAATCTCAGGGCGCAGTGCGAGGCCCCACCTCGGATCTCGTGCTTCCCCAACGCCAGCCAGCATCGTTAGGCAAGTTGCATGAAATCGACCTGGGACCCGACGCAAAACTCCGTAATATCGAACGGACTGAAGCAGCGACAAGAAGGCTCGCAGGCGATCAAGTGCCGGATGAGGATGAGGATGAGGACAAGGGCGCCACTTCCAACAAAGCACGACCGGGCTCCAAGGATGGCAAAAATTGGCGGGCCCGGAAGAGAAGAAATAGTGAAGATATTAGACGAGATAAGCTTGTTGAGGAGGTTCTTCGGGAGAGCAAACGTGAGTTGTCTCTCTTATCATCTACTTACCATATATATGCTTTACAACATGTGCACATATATACGTCCCCTTTTATGGGAAGCATAACAAACTAATTTCTACCTTCGTTTCATTTTACAGTCGACGTCTACGATGAGCCCGAAGTTGTTAGCCAGCAAAACGATGAGCAAGCGGCAGACGATCGCATTGCGGAGCAGTTCCGACGTGACTTTTTGGATGCCATATACTCCAGGCGCCGTGGTGCTCGGACAAGGAGTTCAAAAACGACTAAGCGGGATGTCCCCCGTGGCCCGAAGCTTGGGGGAAGTCGGAGTGCACGCGCGGCGATGCGGGAGAAAGCCGCCACCCAAAAGTGACCATGATGTTGCGTATGTCTTGTTATTTTACTATCATCAGGGGGAGAAAGTGAGATGGAGGATGCCATGTATGGCTTCAGGGCATATTGTAGATATATATGTCCGTACCCTGACGCTCCTATTCTTCTTGTTTTCTATCTGGCACTTTTGTATTTATTTCTCAATTTTCATTTTTTATCTGACGCAAGGAGATCGTCCTCGACATGAAGCCATGCTTATATATGTATATATCTATATTATATTGTTATGACGAGTTTGTTTTATATTCCATCAAGATATGGGCCCAGCAACAGCTCAGTTTTAATTAATTTGGAAGGAAACAATATATACTGTCAAGACCAACGGTACCGCTATTGACCGCTGCGAACACTGGGCATATTTTTATTTTTTATTTTTATTTTTATTTATTTATTTATTTTTTTTTTTTGGAAGACTTGCACTCAGTATTCCTTGTTGGTGGTGGGTTCATTGTGAAACGCAATGCCCGTTGATATCTAATTAATTTTAATCGCTTCATCCACTTGCATGGTACGACAAGAATTTCGAGACATTTTTCAGGCTCTAAAATTAGATGAACGGTTGTGGAGAAGTTTTCGCCCCTTGGGCCATGAGTTTGGTTCCCCTTCATAACCAGTAGGGTTCGCTCGTCGAGCATTCTTCTCAGCTTCCCCCTCGCTGTGAATCTGTTGATCGTTCAAGCTTTGTTTCCAGATCGAGATCCGCCCCTGGCCTGGCCACAGTGGACCCTGACCAGGCTTCTGATTTGCCAGCGATGAAACACCTCACTAGTCGACGAAGACGCCCAAAAAAAAGACAACGGAGACGGACACGCAGATACTGGCAAATAGTGAGGCGTTGCTTTTGCCAGCGGGCATTGACCCCCCTATTTTCAGGGAACTCCATACTGCTGAATCTGCAAGGGAGATATCTCGTTCAGTTCCGCCCGAGGAACTCGGCACAGCTCTCGCTCTTCGTTCATTTGAACTTCCTCCTCAAAGGACAAAATCGGCCACCTCGTCGGCATTCTAAGCATGACGGGCTCAAGGACAACGGCCAGCAAAACGATGTGGATCCTGTGGCTGAAACTATCTCAAGAAGCTATCCACTCGACCGTTTCCATTCAGCGCCAGACAATGCCTCTCACTGGTCCCGGCTGCCAATTTGGCTTCCGCGCTAGTTAGCTCTCCTTGCTTCGTCAACGCAGTCGTGAGACATCATGCGGTCCAAAGGGAAAAACGGGAAGGGAACAAGATGTACGTCCACATGGGAGGGCGGAGTTGGGCTGGATCGCTGGAGTGGATTCTCCCCCTAGATTGCTGGCATGATGCACGGTGATACAGCTGGGCGTGTGTCCTGTGTTCCCCCGCCATGGTTTTGATGTCTATTCGCTTTTTCCTGCTCTTTCGTCGAGAAGACTGAGGAACAAGAGCCGTTAAGTTAGGTTAGAAAGGAAATCAGCGGGTTCTCATCTCCTCCATCTTTTCTAAAAAAAATTCTCTCTCTCCCCTCTCCTCCCTCTGCTTTGTCTCTTGCTTCCCATTTTTCTGGACAGCCTGGAGATAGTCCATAACAGCTCCACAAAGGAACCAGCTGCAAGACATTTCCTTGAGCTGGCAAATCATGTCTGCTCGTGTTTTTGCATAAAGACTCCCAGCGCGTAGATGTTTCCTCCTTCCATGTCAACCTTCCCTATTATTCTCTCCTGACTCCCGGGTCTCTGACTCTATATATACAAATCCTTTATTTTTGTTTTCTTTATTTATACAATTTTGGAGATTGCCAACTTACGTCACATTCGCCGCTGTGTGTTTGCTTTTTGCAGGTGAGTGCATAATTTTGCCCACGCCATCGGGATTACTCTCTTGTCTCTGTTTGTCTCGGAGTGCCTCTTTTCTTTGAGGTCTGTACCATCTTTGTCTTGTCTAACTTTTCATAGCTTCATCGTCTGGGATAGAACTCGTCCCAGGTGGCTTCCCGACTGATTCAGTCAATATGTGGATCCGACCTTGGTCAATAACCTCCCTTCTTTTGGCCTGGAGCCTGTTTTCACATCACGTTGATGGAATAGATGTCCTCAAAAACAATGGCTTCACATCGTGCCTTGATAACTCCGAGATCAATGTCGAAAAGATCAACCTAGAGTTCGACCGCACTACCAATGACTTCATCTTCGATGTTGCAGGGAGTAGTTCAAAGATCCAAAATGTGACGGCAGTGTTGCTCGTTGAGGCTTATGGCCAGAAAATCACTCAAAGCTTCAATCCCTGTGATGAGGCAACGAAAGTCGATCAACTATGCCCTGGTACGTTAACTAGATTTATTGACTTGATTGGTATATCTCATATTAACTCATGTCTGTCTACAGTTCCTGCGGGACGATTTATGGCCAAAGGAAGTCAAAAAATTCCTTCCAAGTTCGCAGAGAAAATCCCATCCATCGCGTTTGCAATTCCCGACCTCCAGGCACACGCGACCATGCTCTTAAAATCGAATGACGGAGGTCAGACTCTTGCTTGTATCAGTTCAACTGTAGGCAATGGCAAATCATTAGAGGCACCCGCGGTATCATACGCCGCGGCTGGAGTCGTAGGGGCTGCCTTGGTATTGTCAGGCGCCGCAGCTTTGGTGGCAGGTGGGCATCCCGGTGCTGCTACATCAAGCCCGACATTCGGTGAGGTTGTTGGGTGGTTTCATTCGATGGCAACCAACGGCATGCTTAGCGTCAACTACCCGCCGATCTACCGCAGCTTCACCAAAAACTTTGCGTTCAGCACCGGGCTGATTCCTTGGAAACAAATGCAGATGTCGATTGACGATTTTAGAAATAAGACCGGGGGCAATCTGACAAACGACAATGTCCAATTCCTTGAAAATGCTACGCTTATATTTGACGAAGGGTCTGGTACCTCGAGTAATGTAAAACGTTCATGGAATTCCATTTTCAATTCTGCCGGTATTGCGGTTCGGGAGATATCCACGTCGATCAATGAGACATCCACAGCAGGTGGCACTGAGGACGAGGGCGGCATTAATCATGTTGTCAAGGGAATCCAGGCATACGTCGAAATGCTCTCGGTTCCGAAATCTAATACCTTCATGACAGTGCTGTTGATATTTGCTATCGTCGTTGCGGCCATTGCTGTTGGTATATTGCTCTTCAAGGTTATTCTTGAGGTCTGGGCTATGTTTGCATCTTTTCCGAAAAAATTAACGAACTTCCGGAAGGATTACTGGGGAATACTAGCGAGGACAATCACCAATTTGATTCTCGTATTGTACGGCATCTTTACCCTCTACTGCGTTTTCCAATTCACCCGAGGCGATTCGTGGGCCGCCAAAGTCCTTGCAGGTGTCACCCTCGCCATTTTTACCGGGATTCTAGGATATTTTACGTTCAAGATTTGGAGCGTGGCTCGAAAATATAAGAAAGTGGAAGGTAGTGCAGCTGCGCTATACGAAGATCGGGAAACATGGCGGAAATACAGCCTTTTCTACGACAACTACAGAAAGGGATATTGGTGGATTTTCGTCCCCACCATCGTCTACATGCTTGCAAGAGGTTGCATCATTGCTGGGGGCGATGGCCATGGACTCGTCCAGACGGCTGGCCAACTTATCGTTGAGGCAATCATGTTCATCCTCCTCCTATGGTCGAGACCCTACGAAGCAAAGTCAGGCCAATGGATCAATATATCCATTCAAGTAGTCCGTGTCCTCTCTGTTGCGTGCATTCTAGTCTTCGTTCAGGAGCTGGGGCTGTCAACGACAACGCAAACCGTCACTGGTGTCGTTCTGATTGCAGTTCAATCAGCACTGACTTGCATCCTTGCCATTTTGATCGTTGTCAATGCCATAATACTTCTGTTCAAGAAGAACCCACATTCCGCGAGGAGGCGGAAAGACCCTGGTAAGTTTCTTGTAATTATTTCCATTGGACGAAAAACGAGTATGGCTAATGAAATCATTCAAAAAATTTTTAAGAAACCATGGATCGAGACCTAGATAACCTCACTCCCCTGGACGCTCGAAATTCCCTTCTAGAAACCGTTCCCCCGCACTACTCTTCTTGGAGAGGCTCAACGGGCTACTACAACCGCACTTCCTCTTACGATCCTTACATGGGTTCATCCACTAGCGAAAAATCTCACCACATGTATACAAACAGCACCGATCATTTAATCCCAGCAAATGCGGACAACATAAACCATATGAATATGAGGGACCCATCACCCGAACGACAATTTTCGAGGCCTATGATCGGACAGGCGTACTAGAAAAGAACATATCCAAACTTGGGCCATAACTTCTCAAAAAATCTCCAGACCTAGACCACACACTTACATCACCGCCGCAAATCGGTTTTCTTCTTTTCATTTTCCTCATTGTTTTAATAATGTTTATGCTATACTACATATACTGCATTTCCTCTTTCCTTCTCGCTTTCGGCCCCGATCATTCTCCCTATTAGCGATTTTCACAGTCTCTGGTTCAAGCCATATATAGAGATATATATATATATATATATATAGAATATCCACACAATGTACTACGACGTACTCCATCCGTAATCCTTTTTAACTACCAACATTCTTGTCCCTTTATTGTGTACTAATGTAACTCTCTGTACTGTACATTTGTTTTGATAACATACGCCTAAGGGACATAAAAGCATTTTCTTTTCTTCTCCGTTAAAAAATAACCAAAGGAAAGAAAAATCCTTAAGTTTCTATTCTCGTTTTCTTTCTATGTACCCACCGTGATCTACTCAGGTAATTGGAACTTTGAGGTATCATGTATATCAAAAATAAAAATTTAAATATCTTCTCCTTGAATCCCGCGTTTAGCAAATAAGAACGTCTACTCAGTGACTAGTCAATTTTGATTTCGGGGGAAATAAAACTGCATAGTTGCCTCGTTTTTTCGTTTCATGGTGCTTTTCGTCTTGTTTAGGTAAAATATTGATATATTACAATACAACTCAAGAAAGAGAAGGAAGGAGGGAAAGTTAAAAGCCGAAGAAATGAGAAATGAAATTACAATTGGAGAAAAATGGGTCAAATAATCAGATGAACAACGCAGATTCGAACAGGGCAAAAAGAAGAAACCACAAGATTTGATATTTGCCTAGAGAGAACAAGGAAAATGGAGAGCAGATCAAAAAAGAGAAAAGTGTGAGAAGGAACATAACGTGGGGGGCTTGACATGATAACACTTGTTTGATCCAACTGGTTGGGAGCCAGGTATCCGCGAGAGAGGCAGAGAGAGTAGGGTAATATACGGGCTGCTAACTGCTGCATTCGATTTAACTTTCTTGAGCCGCAATTGCTGGAGGATTCCGTAACGTATAACTCCGAGGCGGTCCAGGGGTGAAAAGATGATAGTTGAAATAGAAAAAAGAAGGAAAATGGGCAGAAGCGAAGGGGGAGTGTTGGGGAGCCATCGGTAAACAACAATAAACAAGAAAGGAACAAACATAAACAGTGGGCGAGTTGAGGTCGTGTCGCAATTATTTAGAGGAGGCTGGAGTGACATGCCGCCTGAAAATTCGTAGTTATTCGGTCACCAAACGTTCAGACTGCAGGATGATCGCCAAGTAGCGAAATCTCGCCATACTTTTTATGGAGTAATCGTGCGATTAAACATCAAAATAACCAGAGTTGCTGGGAAGAAAGCCTTTTTTTCTATCATCGTATATCTCTTTGATTACTTAAACCAACCAATCCGTTTTCATTATCCTATTCGTTTCAAGTGCGAGCGTAAGGATGGAATCCCCGATGAGCACCCCGCCCCCCACCACGGTAATTCGCCCCTGGCTTCCCCGCATTCCTTGGGCCAGTAGGTGCATTTGCTGGCGGCGCACTTTGCGGTTGTGGTGTTATGCTCTTGTTATTCCCAGATGATGGCCGAGCACCGCCATGTTGTGGTGGCATACCGTGATTTGGTGACATTCCACGACCCATACCCCCTCCACCTCTGTTCATGTTGCCACCCCCCTGTGGACCAGTTGGAATATTTGGCTGTGGGACATCATCGTACATTCCTTCCCAGGAGGTCGGTTCCGCCTGGTTGGTACGGGGCAAATCCTCGAGATGATTCAATGGCC
>NW_001813980.1:1687045-1688122 GCF_000149585.1 Histoplasma mississippiense
TCGAAAAGATCAACCTAGAGTTCGACCGCACTACCAAATGACTTCATCTTCGATGTTGCAGGGAGTAGTTCAAAGATCCAAAATGTGACGGCAGTGTTGCTCGTTGAGGCTTATGGCCAGAAAATCACTCAAAGCTTCAATCCCTGTGATGAGGCAACGAAAGTCGATCAACTATGCCCTGGTACGTTAACTAGATTTATTGACTTGATTGGTATATCTCATATTAACTCATGTCTGTCTACAGTTCCTGCGGGACGATTTATGGCCAAAGGAAGTCAAAAAATTCCTTCCAAGTTCGCAGAGAAAATCCCATCCATCGCGTTTGCAATTCCCGACCTCCAGGCACACGCGACCATGCTCTTAAAATCGAATGACGGAGGTCAGACTCTTGCTTGTATCAGTTCAACTGTAGGCAATGGCAAATCATTAGAGGCACCCGCGGTATCATACGCCGCGGCTGGAGTCGTAGGGGCTGCCTTGGTATTGTCAGGCGCCGCAGCTTTGGTGGCAGGTGGGCATCCCGGTGCTGCTACATCAAGCCCGACATTCGGTGAGGTTGTTGGGTGGTTTCATTCGATGGCAACCAACGGCATGCTTAGCGTCAACTACCCGCCGATCTACCGCAGCTTCACCAAAAACTTTGCGTTCAGCACCGGGCTGATTCCTTGGAAACAAATGCAGATGTCGATTGACGATTTTAGAAATAAGACCGGGGGCAATCTGACAAACGACAATGTCCAATTCCTTGAAAATGCTACGCTTATATTTGACGAAGGGTCTGGTACCTCGAGTAATGTAAAACGTTCATGGAATTCCATTTTCAATTCTGCCGGTATTGCGGTTCGGGAGATATCCACGTCGATCAATGAGACATCCACAGCAGGTGGCACTGAGGACGAGGGCGGCATTAATCATGTTGTCAAGGGAATCCAGGCATACGTCGAAATGCTCTCGGTTCCGAAATCTAATACCTTTCATGACAGTGCTGTTGATATTTGCTATCGTCGTTGCGGCCATTGCTGTTGGTATATTGCTCTTCAAGGTTATTCTTGAGGTCTGGGCTATGTTTGCATCTTT
>NW_001813980.1:1688222-1690183 GCF_000149585.1 Histoplasma mississippiense
ACTCGTCAAGCCTCCTTGACATTGTGTGTTTTGCTGCTGCGAATTCTCCTGGCCGGTAGAGCGATCATTGTCCCTGCCGAAACGTTCTTGCTGATCTCTCATACCGCGGCGCGAACCCCTGCTTCGATCCCCTACGGCCCTCATGTTCCCGCGAGGTTGTGCTTTCTTGACTTCTATCGGTTTCCCGAGAATTTCTAGCGGTCCTGAGAGGGTCGCTTCGACGGCTGCCTCGCTGTCAAAGGTTACGAACCCAAACCCTCTAGGCCTACCACTATCCTTATCGATCATGAGGGTAGCATCCACAACGCGACCAAACTGCATAAAAAACTGTTTAAAGTCTTGTTCGGTTGCCTCTTGGCTAACTCCACCGACAAATATTTTACTTGTCCTCTCCTGTTCATCTCTAGGAATGGCGCGCTTCGGGTCGATCTGTTATTTCAGTGAGCTTAGATGTTCCCATAGATATATTAACGGCTAGCAAATTATCACAACTTATTTCACATCTTATTAAGGTGATAGCAAACCAATAGAAAAGAGTGATCCTTACAATTTTACCATCGAGATAATGTTCTTTCACCATCACCGTGTTCACGGTCTTGGGGTCTTTGAAAGTAAGGAAGCCGAATCCCCTTGAACGCCCCGAGGCGCCGTCACGCATTACTGTGCATTCTTGGACTTCCCCGAATTGGGAAAAGTAGTCTTTGAGTGATTCTAGTAGGTGGAACATCTGTGGTCAGATTTTTTTAAATTCTCCCGGAATGGTTTGGGTACATACGATCAGTTGTTTCCCAATTCAGCCCCCCGATAAACATTTTGCTATATAGATTTATTAGTCATAATGCCCCCAAAATAAGTAGAAATCGGTAGAAACGGCTGCTCTAATAAATCAATCAAAGAAATAAGTAGAAAACAGAATAGCGATGCAGGTAAACATGAGATGTGGTAGTGCCGACATATACAACAAGGTGCTGCTGAAAAAACATCAGAGTTGTTGAACATTCCGATTCCTGCGCGGCTAAAACCAGTGAGAGGGGGCAGAATTCTCGTGTTTAGCTTTCACTACCAAGCACTGATCCGACAAGTCTCGTTCGTGGAGCCGCTTGGTTGCAAGGGTTGGGTTAATTGTTGTAATTTTGGACATTTGTGAGGTTTTGAGAGAGGAATCATATAACTCCTTTACAATCGGATTTTTGGGTTGACGGGTTGAAATCTCTCAGGCACACGGCTCACTCAGGAGCATCGTCGGATATGCATTCATGCAGAGCTGAAGTCAGATCTGCCCTGTATAAGACGTAGTTGTAAAATATTTTTGGGACGAGTGTATTTTCTTTTCTGTTTCTGCCCGAAGACCCTCTGCTTCTCTAAAAGTCCGTAGCTAGGTAACGCTGTTCGATACCCCAGAATTCAAGACAGCTGAAGTGTCTACCTCCTGCTCTGTTCTATCAAGATATATCGACAAGAAGCTTTTAGTAGCAGCTGTACTATAGTCGCTTGAATAACTGGCTCGCTTGGCAAGAGCTTCGTCTAAGTCTCATCGACTCCCAATTCCTTCTCACAGCGTGCTGGCTGATAATCCGATACCCTTGTTCTGATTATTGTCTGGTTTTCCGAGAACACTATGTAGGATCCCCTTCCTCAAGACATATCCACCCGATTCCCTTTGCTCTCAAGTATCCACACTTCCGGTCTGAGTAGTTTAACCCAGTAGCAGACCCCATCCGACACGCTTGCACAAGCCTCCATCAATCCCCGGTGTGATGCCAAAGTTTCCTTACACGGGGTTTTGTCTTCAAATGTGGGCCAAGCAAAAATATACGCGTGGATGGGCCAGATCACCTTTTTTTTGTAACGAGAACCTGAGATGCCAGTCGATGACATCGGAGAAATTAACCAGTTCGGCAGCAGCGATCCAAACACCCCTAATGGAGAAAACAATAACTAAACAAATATGATAATTCCCA
>NW_001813980.1:1690862-1693863 GCF_000149585.1 Histoplasma mississippiense
ACTGGTGGTGTGCGTGTTGTTTTTGATTGAGCGAGTTTGAACGGACACAAGGATGGAGAAGGCGAGAAGTTGAGGTTGGAGGCCCGCGGCTTGGCAGGCTAATCCAAATCGGGAGCAATCTGGCGGCGTGAGGTGTTTACACGTATGGTATTGTCATAGTATCAGAGTATGAAGCCGGAGGGCCATTTCCATGTATTTCGAAGATGGGATCGAGCCGCGTCGTAGAGCGTCCTTTGGAATAATAGGGTATGTACTCAGAAGGGGGGGAATACGGATTTTTCTCTGTGTAGTCGTCCTGGAGGAGCGCTGGAGGCACCTGTCGCTCAGAACAATTGGTGCTGTTGTTAGAAGATGGCGATACCGTACTAGGCCGGTCCGTATAAACTCCACCCAACAGCTCTTCCATGGCTGTTGATGACATCGTACGCCTAAACTCACCATATGGCGATACAGTTCTTCTCCCCTCCCCCGCACTGAGTTTTACTGGGGATTCTCTCCTCGTTACTCCCGTAGTTACCTCTCTCGATCTCAAGAAGGCATCCAGATATGGCGAGCAGGAAGACAGCGCAGCAGGTATATGGTTCACTACGGACATGGTGTCGTAAAACTCAGCTGATTCTAACTGGTACGCTCAACAGGAGATGGTTCAGGTCGGTCCGTATTGAATATCGCCTTTTGCAAGGAATCGTAATTCTTCGCTGCAAAGCTGCAAAGATGTAAATCTTCTTCTGACGGTTTTACTAACATTCTACCTCGTGTTTGCTTGGTAGACCAAACAGAGTGCGTATGTCCCCGCCCAAGTATATACTAAACAATCTACTGACAGCTTGAACAAAGTCGAATAGCAGCGTCTTTCTGGAGACCCGTTCACCGCCGCAACAACAACCAAAGCCTCATGGAGTAATTGACCCAAATACAGTTATCGGAGCATCCTACTCCCACGCGGATATGGTGAGGTGAGTTTAAGACCTCCACCCTTCTGAAGTGGGTTCGGGTCCCTGGTATTGATATTTGACACTGTTACGCACCTTAGGACCACATCGCCTTATACACGACAGCACGTATCGCCAATGTTACCTCGTACTAGCAACAATAGCCGGAGTAGTAGTTCTGCCCACTTGACCGAACCAGGGGGAGGCACACTACCAAATCGCCAGCCGTATGCAAGCTTAATGGCACAAGTCGGTGAAGACTGGAGCCATGATGATGACGGATTCGAGGATGAGCTCCTATATGATGACGATGAGGATGAATTTGGACTCCCCAGCGTTACGAAAATGCGCAAAAACGCACCTGCTAGACCTCAGCGCCAACTGGGGGTGACCGATGAGCGA
The DNA here is from genome assembly GCF_000149585.1 of Histoplasma mississippiense. Lineage (NCBI taxonomy): Eukaryota > Fungi > Ascomycota > Eurotiomycetes > Onygenales > Ajellomycetaceae > Histoplasma > Histoplasma mississippiense. The sequence continues at coordinate 1,692,197 of NW_001813980.1, forward strand.
GGTGGATCAAAGAGCCGTTCAAATGGCTCGTCAGCTCTAAAATGCAATTTATCCCCAACGAGGTTGCGTGCTAATAGTTCTGATATCGCGGAGGAAAGGGGCATCCTGAGCTACCCAACGGCGAAAAAGACTGATGGCAAAATTTTGCGTCCACAGTACAAGGAAATATTGACGGGTAAGTTTCAAATGCTTTTCAGTGATGGCGACAAGCAGCTAAGAAAGTCTTCTTGGAGATCCCGCAAACTCACTCCACTTGATTAACCACTCCCCCCCTCCAACAAATGGAACCCCGAAACAGCTAGAGGGACACTCAAGCCGGATAAGCAGAATCAACAAATTCAAACGAATTCTCCAAGCAAGCACCGTATCCCTTCCAGAACTTCGCGACCTCGCGTGGTCGGGCGTTCCTGATGAAGTCCGAGCGATGACTTGGCAGCTGCTATTAGGATACTTGCCAACCAACAGCGAGCGTCGCGTAACAGCTCTCGAGAGAAAGCGAAAAGAGTACCTTGATGGTGTGCGACAGGCTTTCGAGAGAGGGAATTCAACTGTTGATAGGCCTAGTGGAGCGGGTTCAACATCGGATGGTGGGACTGGAAGAGGCTTGGATGAAGCTATCTGGCATCAAATCAGTATTGATATCCCTCGTACAAACCCCCATATCCCGTTATATGGCTACGAAGCGACGCAAAGGTCGCTGGAAAGAATTTTATACGTATGGGCTATTCGACATCCCGCGAGTGGATATGTACAGGGGATCAACGATCTTGTCACACCATTCTGGCAGGTCTTTCTAGGGACATATATTACGGATCTTAATATAGAGGAGGGAATGGACCCAGGACAATTACCAAAAGCTGTTCTTGATGCTGTTGAAGCTGATTCATTCTGGTGCCTAACAAAACTTCTCGATGGTATCCAAGATAACTATATATATGCCCAACCAGGTATACACAGACAAGTTAGAGCGCTCCGCGATCTCACGATGCGGATTGATTCCACACTGGCAAAGCATCTCGAACAGGAGAGCGTTGAGTTCATGCAGTTCAGCTTCCGCTGGATGAACTGTCTTTTGATGAGGGAGGTCAGCATTCAAAACACCATACGCATGTGGGATACATATATGGTATATATAATTTCTCATTTCCTTTCGGAAATCTTTGCACTGCTAATATCGAACCTAGGCCGAGGAACAAGGCTTCTCCCGATTCCATCTTTACGTGTGTGCGGCGTTCCTTGTCAAGTGGTCCGACCAGCTGCTTAAAATGGACTTTCAGGTTTGTTTCCATTTATATATATGCCACAAACGGAAAATGGGAAACACTAGGCTAAATGTTTAGTAGGAAATCATGATGTTCCTGCAATCTCTTCCGACTAAAGATTGGACCGAAAAAGATATCGAGCTTCTATTGAGTGAGGCGTTTATTTGGCAGAGCCTGTTCCAAGATTCGAGTGCCCATCTCCGGTCCAGCGCTGGAACGCCCTCTGGTCCAGGGTGACAGTGACGGATTTCGACTTTTACTCCGGCACTTGCAACGCGCCAAGATAGAATCAGGGTGTTCACATATCTAATTTTTGAGCTGCTTAGGGATTGATGTTTTCTTTCGGGAGATCAACATGAGAATGGATACCCTTCTGATTAAAGGCCCACAAGAGTTGAGGAACTC
>NW_001813980.1:1694428-1747482 GCF_000149585.1 Histoplasma mississippiense
AAAAGGCGCATTGCGAATTCTCGTTGGAACACTGATGAATGCATACACGTGGTGCAGGGTTGGTAGCGAGGAGTTTAAAGGTTAGAGGAGAGGAGATCTAATAGTTATCAATCACATTGTTATGATCACCTTCTGTCCAAAGGCTCATGATTAAAATTATTGAAGATTTTAGCTTACCTGATAAGGAGTGTTGCTAATGCAGACATCGAAATATGGAAGGTCGGTTTTGATCACATCGCCTAGTAGAACTTCAAGCCGCTTTTGTTCTGGCTTCCCTTGCACTCGCTTTGTAACTTCCGCAGCCATCCGTGGGTCCAACTCGACAGCAATGACTTTTTTCGCTTTCTCTAGTATTTTGACAGTCAAATTACCTGTACCGGGGCCGATCTCAAGGACTGTCTACAAAATCAAATTAGCAACGACACTTAAAATATATATATATTATATATGGGTGTGCGGCGTTGGATAGCATATACATCACTTTGCTTTAGATCTGCCTTGTCCACAATAGCCTGAGCAACCCCAGGGTTTTTTAAAACGTGCTGGCCAATGTCTGTATTCATACGGAACACATTGTTTGCGGCCTTGATTTTTGCAGCAGCCTGAGCATAAGGGCTTGCCTGGGAAGCGCTATTGCGCTTCTTTGATGGTGCCTTGGGCATCTTTGCTCTGCTCAGCTGCCGGCCAGATAGTCGGAATAGTGGTAATAATAAACTCCCGCTGCCTTTCTGTCGCATCTTCTGAGTGGGATGAGAATAATTTTCGCGATTTTGATGCATATCCGGATTTATATTGTTGCGGGCTCCGAGATAGCTTGGTGAAGGCTAGAAAATACGATTCCCTCGGATGCAACAAAGCTCCGCCGGATCTCAGCTATCTCGCTTTCTTTCTCCTTGAACTACAAGTTTGTGTAACCTTTTGATACATTATGACAGGCCGTAAAGACTTTCTCAGCCAGCCTGCCCCAGAAAATTATGTTGCTGGTTTAGGACGGGGTGCCACCGGATTCACTACTCGGTCAGACTTGGGCCCAGCTAGGGAGGGTCCCACTCCAGAGCAGATACAGGAAGCCCTGACGAAACGCGCACTTTTACTCGGCGCAGCTCCTCCAACCGCATATGGCTCGTCAAATAGAGGTGAAAAGGGTAAGGGGGACAAAGCTGATAAAGCAATTGAAGAGGAGGAGGATGACCGGTTTCAAGACCCCGAAAATGAGGTTGGCCTCTTCGCATACGGACAGTACGACAGGGATGATGACGAGGCGGATCGCATATATCAGGAGGTGGATGAAAAGATGGACAGGAGGCGGAAGTTAAGAAGGTTTGTCTCCCCTTTTATCTTTTCACAAACTTATCTTTCCAATCCTATCATTTTGAAAGCTGTGGGTTTATCGTGTTTCCATGAAGCATTTTGGATAGATTGCCGACATGAAAAAATCCTTTCTCTACCCTAGGGAAGCTCGAGAAAAACAAGAGCGCGAAGAATACGAACGAAACAACCCCAAAATCCAGCAGCAATTTGCAGACCTCAAACGCTCCCTAGCTACAGTAACCGATGAAGATTGGGCAAATATCCCGGAGGTCGGTGATCTGACGGGGAAAAACCGACGGGCCAAGCAAAACTTGAGAAACCGATTTTATGCCGTACCAGATAGTGTTATTGCTAGCGCAAGAGATTCTACAGAATTCAGCACTACTGTCGCTGAAGACGGCACAGAAACTGTAGTACCGCGTGGGGAGACGGATGGCACAATCACAAACTTTGCAGATATTGGTGCTGCGAGAGATAAAGTCCTTCAGGTTAGACTTGATCAGGCTGCTCAGGGGTCGACAGGCGATGCGACAGCTGGAAGCACAACCAACATCGATCCAAAGGGTTATTTGACAAGTCTAACCAAGTCCGAGCTGAAGGCAGGGGAAGTGGAGATTGGAGATATTAAGCGAGTTCGAGTGTTGTTGGAATCAGTCACTAAAACAAACCCTAAATATGCACCAGGATGGATAGCTATCGCTCGTTTAGAAGAAATCGCGGGACGGATCGTTGCTGCAAGGAGCTATATTGCTAAAGGGTGTGAACTATGCCCGAAAAGTGAAGATGCGTGGTTGGAAAATATAAGGCTTAATGATAATCACAATGCGAAGATCATTGCGGCCAATGCGATTAAAAATAACGACACCTCAACTAGGCTCTGGATTGAGGCCATGAGACTAGAATCAGACCCGCGGGCCAAAAAGAATGTTCTTAGACAAGCAATTCTCCATATTCCACAGTCTGTTGCTATTTGGAAGGAAGCCGTTAACCTTGAAGAAGACCCAGCAGATGCACGCCTTCTTCTTGCCAAAGCAACGGAAATGATACCACTTTCAGTGGAGCTATGGCTGGCCTTGGCTCGTCTTGAAACTCCAGAAAATGCGCAAAAGGTCCTAAATGCTGCGCGAAAGGCAGTCCCAACTAGCCACGAGGTTTGGGTTGCGGCTGCTCGACTACAAGAACAAATGGGGACTGCTGGCAAGGTCAACGTGATGAAACGGGCTGTCCAAGAATTAGCAAGGGAATCTGCCATGCTAAAACGAGAAGAGTGGATCGGAGAAGCGGAAAAGTGTGAGGAAGAAGGAGCAGTCCTTACTTGCGCTGCAATTATTCGGGAAACCTTGGGCTGGGGCTTGGACGAAGATGATGATCGGAAAGATATCTGGATGGAAGACGCGAGAGGGAGCATTGCTAGGGCCAAATACGAAACCGCGAGAGCGATATATGCTTACGCTCTGCGAGTATTTGTCAATAAGAAAACTATCTGGCTTGCTGCAGCCGACTTGGAACGTAACCATGGCACTAAAGAAAGCCTCTGGCAGTTGTTGGAAAAGGCTGTGGAAGCCTGCCCACAGAGCGAGAATTTGTGGATGCAGCTTGCCAAGGAAAAATGGCAAGCTGGTGAAATCGACAATGCCAGAAGAGTACTCGGAAGAGCGTTTAATCAAAATCCAAATAATGAAGACATCTGGCTCGCGGCCGTCAAGCTAGAAGCAGATGCGAATCAGACTGAACATGCAAGGGAACTCCTCTCGACCGCGCGTCGCGAAGCTGGAACCGACCGTGTCTGGATCAAGAGCGTGGCTTTTGAGCGCCAGTTAGGAAACACGGAACAGGCTCTCGACCTCGCCAACCAAGGGCTTCAGCTTTACCCTAAAGCAGATAAGTTGTGGATGATGAAAGGCCAAATATATGAAGAACAAAATAAATACCCCCAGGCCAGAGAAGCATATGGAACCGGTACGAGGGCGTGCCCTAGATCCGTACCCTTGTGGCTCCTCGCATCTCGCCTCGAAGAAAAAGCAGGAGTTGTCGTCAAGGCACGATCTATTCTCGACCGAGCGCGTCTCGCAGTGCCCAAGAACGCGGAACTCTGGACTGAAACAGTGCGTGTTGAGCGGCGTGCAAATAACATAGGACAGGCCAAAGTGCTCATGGCAAAAGCTTTACGAGAAGTCCCTAATTCAGGTCTTCTATGGAGCGAGAGTATCTGGCACCTGGAGCCGCGGACTCACCGGAAGCCGCGAAGCCTGGAAGCTATCAAGAAAGTGGATAATGATCCTATCCTCTTCGTGACAGTAGCGCGCATCTTTTGGGGTGAGCGAAGACTTGATAAGGCAATGACATGGTTTGAGAAAGCCATTGTCTCGAATAGCAATTTGGGCGATGTGTGGGCGTGGTATTATAAGTTCTTGTTGCAACATGGTACAGATGTAAGCAGAAAAGCCCTTCCCTACCATTCACAACTTCTGAATCGCTCAAACTGGTGGGCCATGAAACATGTCTAATGCATCCTCGTCTATCCAACAGGAAAAAAGAGAAGACGTCATCAGCAAATGCATATCCAGCGAGCCGAGGTACGGTGAGGTTTGGCAATCTGTTGCGAAAGATCCAGCCAACGCGCAAAAGTCGACGGAGGAAATCCTAAAACTCACGGCGGCACGTTTAGAATAGAATAAAGATAATTTTGAATGCTAAATATACACTCCCGATTTCGTTTCCCGTCTTGAAGCTGTATTCACATATATTTTTTAGGGTTTATCCCTCAAATTTCCGGGTTGATAGGAGGTTATGGTTTTTTCTTTTTTTTTTTTTTTGGCTGGGAAGTTTTTCAAACATGGGAAATCTGGTGAATACCTTATGATTATTTTTTTCCCTTGTAAAACACAGTTGTTTCGTAACAGTTAATGAAAATTGCTAGAATGATATACCTATGATAATGATATTAAGATACCTGCTCTGATTTTCATTAATTCAAATACACCAACGCGTTCAAAATTACAATATATATGAACTTGGACAATGGAGTATATAACAATAATATCCCGAATCCCGAATCGCGCTCAATGACTGCGCGCAATGGCTGGTACGAAAAGACAAGCAATCTCTGCGGATATTCAAAGAACAACAGAACGAGAGGGCTCAGCCTTCGCTTTCCAGCTCAAACCATATTAGCAATGAAACCACTCCTCCTGGGTATTATATAGAAAATTACCTAGAACAGTGGAGCATGATGCCCAATGAGATGATCCTGTGAGCAATATAGTTCACACAGGGCTCACCCGTCGGAAGTATAAGTATATAGATACAAGAAGGAAAACCAGAATGAAAAATAGAAGCAGAGTGGAGGCCGTGGATCAACAATGCACCAGACCCTCCAAAGCGTGAAAACCACGTAAAAGTATCCCAATGTAACGAGTAATGAGCCCAACCCATCACGGTCGGCAGTCATGTATACAAAAAGCAAGCAGAGAAAAGATATGAAAAGCAAAAACAAAAGCGCAGGGCGCAGAAAAAGCAAACGGCCAAAGGGAATAAATAAGCAAACACATTCAAAGGTGGCGGAGAACAAAATACGAAACCAGTCCCTAACGCCTACCCACCGACTCACCCATTCCAATGGTAAATGCATAACCTACCTCCCCCGATCAGAAGAAATTAATGGAACATGAAGCGAAAGTAGACCCGATGAGAGCAGCAAATACATGTCTCACGCAGCCATCGAAAGGCAATCATCGAGAAGGCTTCCTAGCTGAGCTCGATCCTTGGAAGTTGCGCCGTCCCACTCCCAACCAGATTCGTCGATATCCATATCATCAGAGTACCCATCGATGCCATTTAGATTGTTAGTATCGTTTATACTTTCCAGGTAGTCTTGTCGTTCAGCTTCAAGCTCTTCCTCAACATATCCGCCCAATATCTCATCGACAACCAGGGGCATATGTCCCAGCAGGCCGCCGCCAAGTTCCAGAGCCAATCTCAAGTCCGGGACACCCAGTGCCTGTCTTGTGCTCGCTTCCTTAGCTTCAACAGGTAAGAAGCCGCTGGTGGTATTCTTCACTAGCTCTCCACGGGTGAATGCCATTTCTTCCCGTTCAAGTTGCCGCCGGTATTTCCGCGTCATGGTTCCATTGGTGGTCCCTGATGGCCCATTTAGTCTTGTTCTTGCGAATACGATGGACAGGAACTCCTTAACGAAATTTTCAGTTGCGATGGACATAAACACCGCGCATGGAAATGAAGCCGCATTAACCACCGATTCCTCGTAGCATATCGGGACCATGCGCGCATATATCGAATCTGCATCTGGAAATTCTCCGATTTCAGAAGCGAGGGGTTGCGCGTAGCGTTTCCGAATTTCGAGTTCCCAATCTAAAAGCATAAAGTTAACTTCTATTCACATCTCGCCACCGTCCATGTACTGTTATCCACCTACTTGTCTTGTTCAGGCCTCCAGCACTGGCAGGCACTTGATCTGGGAGACGGATCTGTTTGGCCTGATGATACTCTTCTAGTGGATTGGGTAGAGAATGCGGGTCCGGCTATTAAGAGGGAAACATATATACCGGTTAGATCACCACCGTCTCTCCATACCCACCTGTATAGACATAGACAAACATACCTCAGGAAGCGCTTTTAACCGCCGTCTATCCTTTGGCGGTAATTTTTTAATCTCTGTTTTAAGTCTCTGTTCCGCAGCATCGCCTGATACAGGTTTCGATACTACTGTCGGTTTATCGTTCGCCGAAACCCAGCTTGCAACGCCATGGTCTGGAAGGTCTCTCGTAAGGTTTCCGATGATTGCGCATACGAAATTGTTATGCAGGTGTTCGATTTTGGGGTCGGAAGAGAGGAAATGATCGACTCGCGATGAGAATTCATTCTGGTTTAAATGGCCTTTTGCACCCCGCACACAAGGGAAAAAATAGACGGAAGTGCAGCATTAGAATAATATGTCCTCTTCTAGTTGGTTAACGAAAAGGAAGCGTAGTTATAATAAACGCACCTAGAAGAAGGAGAGCGATGGCCTCCTTGTACTCCGTCCATTGGATGCCGATGGCCGCCTTTAACTCCGTGTATATCGGCTCAAGGTCAAGTCGCGGAACAGAAATGAGAGCTTTGGATGCTTTCTGGGTGGTTACCGGAGGGGGGACAACAGGCTGCTTGGTCGCGGGGATGGTAGACGATGAATTTGTCCCAGTCAGAGCTGCGGGATCGATCTGCATCGTGTTTCAGGGCCAAAAAGGACCACCAGCGCGAGGGGCTGCGCGAAGCCAGAGGAGGACGTGGATTAGGCCCTCATGCAAAAGGAATGGACGGATATATACCAGAGATGATGGGAAAGGGGAAGAGAGGTCATTGAGAGACGGGATATCGGGGAGGATGCTGGATATCTGATGGAAGAGTTGTTGGTTGTGCCTTGTATGGCATGGAGTGAAGTTCGGATGGGGGCGGTGGTGATTAGAGAGTGCGTGGGTTTAAGTTTGGACCAGGATAGACTTTCGACTGTTGTGTACATGTACATACGATATTTGGAGATTTTGAATATCTCTCTTCGCTTGAATATAAACATAAACATATTATTACAAGAGATGGAATTATTTTTCATGGATTAAATAAAACGCGCCCTGTCCCCATCCTAATGGAGCTTCAGTACATCCTCATCTAGTATACCAAATAGTGTGCTTAATTCACCAATAATCGCCATTATTTCATCTCCCAACTGTCCGGTAACTAGAACTGCACAAAATTCGTACAGTCATCAGTATGTTGCCGATATATCGTAAGAATTTCCTGCAGGGAAAGATGAGCTGGCAAACATACCATATGCATAGAGTAAGGCATAGTCTTCATCTGTTGTCAACCGAGACACCGTGGTATCTTGGCGGAAACGGTGCAATCGCGCGAGGAGCCTGTCTCGCGAATGCTCTATTTCCGGCAGAGAATCATTCAGAGGGTACTCGAGTTTCATGGAGGATGCGACCACTGCGCAGGGCATTAGTTCCAGGTTGCAAGCGAAACGAACGAAAAGTGAGAAAGGATAACATACCAGACAACAAATGGCTTATTCGTGCAGAGAGTTGCATTCTCTGCGGTAGGGTATATGCTAGCAACGCCATCTCACCTTCTGAAGCAGTTAGATTCTTCATGATCTCGAGATTCATAGCCTGGATAGCATCTAACATCCGTCGTGTTCGGCTAAGCAGCGTAACATACGTAGCATCGGGAAACGGGCCGCGCAATTCAAACTCTGACCGTGCCGAAGTATGAAGCGTCTCCAAATGGACCAGGAATCTCTGGAGCTCTAATTTTTCCCTAGGGGTGAAATATGCAATGGCAGGCTTTCCATCCGTCATCGTCGACAGGGGTTCTCGTTTCCATATCACGCTCATCCGGAGCCACAGCAAACTTAGACCATCTTTCAGCTTTCTCCGCGCACTGATAGGCCAGATCACACGAGTGATTAGGATTCCCCAAATAATGCCAGTCAAGACAGCAACGACACGGTGGACAGCAATGTCAAGTACTATCGGTGTGTCCCCGCCTTCATCTTTGCCATCATCAATATCATTTTGTGAGAGAGAATAAGCATATAGAACAGTGAGGTTGTAAGTGAGCATGATAAAACGTCCCATGGGACCCTGGCTTTTAACCAAAATAAGGAAGGAGGTGCAGAATGCCATCACCCAGCCGATGAATGCAAGGGCAAAAACGTTTCCGGAAGTGATTTTCCACGCAACAAAAGCGCATATCGCTCCAAAATTTGTTCCCAAGAGCCTAGCATATCCAGTTGTATTGGACGCACCAATTGTCATAGAGCAAACAAGCATATAGGATAGCAGGCCCCACTCCCCACGCCAATAAGAATAGAAAGGTCTCGTCGATGGTATGAAGGAAGGGAGAGCGTACAGAGCGGCTCCGGCACCGACTTTGATTGAGAATTTTGTTTCGTCTCGTCGGAAGATACGGAGTGCTTTCCAAATTTTGTACCTAAACTTGTCTCTCGCTGATGGATGATCTGGCGGTTGCAACGAGGTATTTTTACTTTGCATAGAGGAATTTTCGGGCGAAACACTCGTTTCCCCGCGCTCAGCCTCTGACCCTATTTGCACCGTTACCATTTTATGCAAAAACGTACGGACTTGGAGAATCACTTACTTGAAACTGCAGTCCATTTATTGATATGGTCAGGAGGGGTGGGCCGCCAAAATCTGAGCCAACCCCAGGATCTGCCATTCGGCCGCTCATCTGTTTCCAATTTAAGTTCATCAAGAACTTCTAGGATTTCTTTGAGTTGTTCAGCAAACGCTTGGAGAGAAAAACTGAAATGGCCACAACTTGCTGCAACTTCTTCGAAGTCAGCTTCCGTCTCAATTGACTTGGTCCTGACAAAATCCTTCTGCGGGTATACCATATTCAATGCATCATTTCGTGCACTTTGATATAAATTAAGAGCTCGGTCCAGGCTGGTACGAAATTTGCAATTAATGGCGACTTCATATTCTGGGCCTGTGCTGTACGGAATGTCTCCAAGGATTTCTGTCACCGTGTATGCGAGTGCACGCTACCCCAAACAAACAAACAAAGAAAGAAAGAGAAGTTAGTATGTCGCTGAGAAATTGGAGAGTCATATTCCAAGAAATTGACCAAGCAGTAAATACCATTGAAGGGCCAAGGCAGGCAATGAACTTCTCGAATATATCTGCGGGAGACTGTGGAACGAAGTCATTTCCTTGGCTGGAAATTAAGAGGGTCTTATCTAAGCCTGTTGTTGGCCTGTCGCAATATGCCATATCCAGAACCGGGTTTGGCTCAGTCGGTTCCTCTAGAGAGTGTGCAGTTGGCGAGAAAATTGAGGGGTATAATCCGGCGCCAATATAGGAAGAGGAAATTCCTTCTTGGGCGGGAGAAACGTGCGAAGGTTGGTACGATTGTTTTAAAAGGTTAAATTGAAGAGAAGCAGCGCTCTGAAGTCCTCCGATATTTTGGGTGATGTCCTGAATACACCGAACAAGCTTTTTTTCGAGGCGATATTCTCTTTCCGTCCCGGCAAAGTAGCGTTCGAATTTAGCCTCTTGAAGCCACTTATCAACCGCAACATAGGCCTTTTTGTTCCGGTTTGAAGCATTTTTGAAGGAGTTCTGGCCAAGGTATTCTGCAGAGCCTTGCAGGAAGCTTTCAGTAATGATTGCTAGCATAGTTCCCAGTGAGCTAGTAATCTCAACCAAATCTTTGCGAAGTTGCGTTCTTGCAGACACGGGAAAGAGTAGAAAACAGACGGTCATAGTCGCGATTACTCCCATCACAATCATTTTTAAAACCTGGAATATTTTAACAAGAGACAAGTCCCCCTGTTGAACAGCTCCCTCCTTTGTCAGGACTGTAATAATAGCCAGGGATGCAAGAGAGCAGGCCACATTCGCCAACGGGTCAGCACGTCGAAGCTTGACCCATCCAACGAAGCCCAGGCCGCCTCCGCAGAAAACGAGAAGGACGATCGCGTTTCCAAGCGGAAGGAGATCGAGTTTGTCCTCAAAGAACAGCGAAATACCCATGCTAGCCACAGATATGAAGGTTGCATATATAAACGCTAAGAAGGCGTGCATAGTTGCTAATATCATGCTACCCCTCGTCCTCGCCGGATGGAAGTAAACCGTTATCGTAGCCACCATATGCTTTCCATCTTGCCGCCCAAGAAAAGCTGCAAATACTGGCAAAAACGTCCCCAAGGTGCCAATCAAATAAGCAATGCTGCATTTGATCACACCTTTGCCTGCTTCGGAAGTAATAAATAAGTATAGTGCATTTACAAGGCTTGTAAGTTTTTCAGAGAATTTGCACCAGAAGGTCCCGGATCTGGTGCTTGAAGTCGCGGCACTGCGGTCAAGTAACGGTTCTCTTTCCCCCAGGCTACCATTTTCTCTGTCGCGCGATAAATTGATAAGGCCTCTACGTCGTTGCCCAGTACTCGGAAAGATGAAGGAGACTTGTCCGAGCTAGAACGCGAGCTCTGTCAGCAAACTACACCAAAGGTTGAGAGCTATTGCGCCGACAATAGCAAAAAGGGGAGATTCATTATTTACCTTGGGTCTGACGAAGCGACGAGCCGTGGATGAGGCAGGCGTCATCACGTTTGGGAACTTTCCCACATGGCTCGGTGCGCAGATTCAGTGGTTGGCATTGATGCTGTTGCCCAGCGGTGGTGGTTTGTCACTGGCAAGATATTTAACCAGAGCTTCAATGCAGATCAGGACAAGGGCCACGCATTCAACTAATTACTGCCACACGACAGTAGTTACCACTAAGTTAATTGCAAGCCCCCAGAAATTTACACAAAATTTTAGGTAAGAAACCTTATTCAAATAGTTAACTAATAAACATTATTTTGCACGTATAAATGGATAGCTGTAGTATTAGGCGGGTCATCATTCCACACCTGTAAGAATCAAATAACATTTATCCATTCATTCATTCAAGGCCAGGAGCTAAGCTGGCAACCACCTCGAGGTCACAGGAATTTCGAAACGAACTGATTTCATGGTGATTAATGGCGCATCAACTCGTGGTTTATCTACTTAAGATCTTCGAGCTGCCATATCTTAATCGCAGCATCAGACCCCACGGATGCGATCTTAGTGCGGTCAGTGATCCAGGCCACTCCGTTGACCCCTTCCTTGTGAGCGTTGGGTGCCTGCAGCCAGTCCCCAGGACAAGCCAAACTCCAGATAAAAATGCTTGTATCGAGACTCCCACTGGCCAGATGGGTGCCCTCGGAATTCCATGCGAGAGAGTTGATTCGCGCGGTATGCGCAGTCCACCGGTCTGTAACAATGCTGCCATCTGCTGACTTGTAAACTAGTACGCGCCCGCGCGAATCGCCCACGGCTAACAAGGAACCATCTGGCGAGAAGGTAAGTGCTGTGATCGGGTTTCTTGAAGCCTTTATTTCTACTGAGGGAACGAGATCGTTATTGTTAATAGAGCAGATTCGGACGGACGAGTCATCGCAGCCGATTGCAGCAGTGGTACCATGCGCAGCAATGACGTTGAGAGAAGCAGGCTCGCAAGCGAAATTGCCTGTTTTAGCACCGTCTTTGAAAATCTCAACACCATCCGAGTTTGCGACGAGAACTATGTTATTTGCGGCGGCGGCGGCGTTCTTCGGCTGGCCGGAGAGCTTAGTTGCACTTCCAGTATACGTGTTTGTAGTTACGTCGACAGAACGAATCGTGTCATCCCAACCGACGCTGTAAATGCGACCATTTCCTTCACTTGTAGCTGCTAGACCATTGACATAGTTAGGATGACCCTCGCCGTCAACACGTTCTTCACGCCCCTGAGTTATATCGCAGCTGTATAGCCTGCCGTCGACACTCCCAGTCCAAAGGGTTTCTTTATTGCCTATATCAAACCGAGCCATGGAGGTAATGCTTTTCTGATGACCTTGGATGACGCGAGTTGGCCTCTCGCTGCCTTCAGTTAGATAGTTAAGGTTACCAGAGAGAGCCAGACTGATAATCAGGCCATCACTTCTTCCAGCCGGCCAAACAACTCCAACCTGCTGATCCGGTATGCTCACGGACCCTTCTTCGCCCATCTTCCAATTCTGCACGGCTTTCCCATGTTCCACATCCCAAATCTTTACCGTCCGGTCTGCGCTGGCTGTGACAAATTTGCGCGAGTCCTGCGACCAGGAGACACCCAGTATACTACCTGTATGCTCCCCCGAACCTATTTGAGCCTTGGTCTCTCCAGTTTTCCCATCGTAGAGCCAAATCCGTCGATCACCCCCGACACTGACGAGGTTTGCGCCATCCGGGCTGAAAGCGAGTCCGTAGATATAATTGACATGATTCGAGCCAGTGCTCGTGTTGAATTTAAAAGGTGGGCCGTTGTAAAAAATTAGGGACTTGTCATCTCCTGCGGTGGCAGCGCGAATGGGCCGTTGCTGCCGGATGGACACGCAATTGACTCGCTGGCTGTGGCCAGTAACCTCACCAACAGAATTGCCGCTATCTGCAGTAAAACAATGGCCAAATCTCTGTTTCCCTTCGCCCACTGCTATGATCCGCTGCGAGTCTCCGTCCCATGCAAGGTCGTTGATGCGGCCGCTGACAATGAAGTATTCGCCCTTTGTAACACCTTCCCCGACGCAGTCCCAGATCCTGACAGTGCCACTCTCATCGCCGCTGGCGACATAGTAGCCAGAAGGTGAGAATCGCGCAACTGTCGTTTCCGCTTTATGGTCTGTGTATTGTCTTGAGATTGAGGGGTTGTCAATAGAGCGGATGAAGATAGATTTGTTAGACTAGGTTTTCCCAGCGGATTATCTCAAGTCAGTTTTCAAAATAGGATCTCAAGAAGTAGATAGTAAAAGCATATCTCATCTGTTTCCTAACGTACTGCATAGGCTAACCGTTCGCCTTTGGAATCGCATGAGAGCTGTGTTGGCTGGCCTCGAGTGGTAGAGGGGCTCGGAGCCAGGATGATATCTAGATTAAACATGGTCAGCGCCGATGCTTACCACCAAGTCCAAACGACCGAGCTTTACCGTTTTTAATGGCCATTCCGCGGGCATTAATTCGCAGCAGTAGTCAAGTTCACGGACATCTCATCTAGGTCACGAAGGTTGTTGATGAATCGCGAACGCCTGAAACTCGTTGACACTAAGGTGGGGTTATAAACTTCCTAGGTTTGCCTTGTTGCAACGGCAACTTGAGCCAACACTTCAACCTCTCCCAGCAAAGTAAGGAGCCGAGGGCGAATAAGAAAAGGGGGAAATAATTAATGATAGTAAATTTTATATCTACAAACGCTATGGTACAGAACATAATCCTTCATCTCCTCCAAAAGCAGGGGAGGATAAAGCCAAATTTCCCAACGCCCATTTCGCAGTCTATGTCAAGAACATCACGGTCTCAGCCCTCGTTGCATTTTCGATCTAGCCTCAGCAGCAAGGATTTCGGGGTGTCTGTGAACGCTCGGCATCAGGCCCAAGCTTACAGCTCTTCGAATGGCTTTAGAGATTTTTCGCTGGTTCACTGGTCGCAGTCCAGTTTCGGAGGAATGTCTAATACGACCCATTTCGGTCACGTACTCGGACATGATAGCAAAATTCTAGCCATTCAACCAGGCAAGAAATAATTAGAATGCGCCAACTCAAAGCGACAGCGCATAGAGAGTAACAGACAAAGCGGAATTTGTGATATCATGTTCGGATGATGCAGAATCTACATACCTTGTACAGGTGGAGAGGGTTCAGAGACAGGGCATCAAATGCATCGGTCGGCGGGCTTTTCTTCTGTTTCCACTTCATCATTTCCGCCGGACTCAGATCGTGCGGAGAATATATATCGCCACTCTCCCAGTGTCGTTTCTGCTGTCTTTCGAAAGCCCGGGCTCGCTGTTCCTGTTGAGCTTGCTTCTCGAATCGCTCCCGCATGGCCAGTTTCATCATCGATTCGCGTTGGCTTCTCTCTGCAGACATTCCGTAGTATTAGATGGCGTTTATGTCACTACATCTCTATGCAGAGACACCCCAATTGAATTTCACATACCAGCAAATCGGCTGTATAACGAATTGGTAGAACTGCTAGAATTGCATCGTCGCTGGCCAGCCTGTAGCAGGGTCCGGTTGCTCGGAGTATGGCGGACAAAGGAACATATTGAACTCGTCTTAGAAGCCATTGTATGTTCCCAAATGCGTCCTGAACTAGGATCAGGAAAACAGGAGTCCAGGTGTGGAAAATTTCTATCGTTAAATACTAGTATTCAAGAAGAGTGGCAGTGGAGAAAGAAAATATGAAGATTTGATATTTCGATGGTTCGATGCCAAGCCTCGCGGGAGCTTGAAAGCGGTGTCTATTTATTGTTCTTTGACATTGAGACTCAGACCACTGCACATTAAATACCGATTTAAACCGTTGAATGTCAATGATTGCTCCGATATCAATGTGTGACTAGCTATCGACTTCTGTGCTTCGGAAAATATTTTCCATTCATATTACTTCGCCAGCGGGGAATTGTCTGCTTTGGACGTGATTGGGGGCATGGATTAAACAAAATGCACATTTTGTGAGCTCATATTCAAATAAAAACTCCTGAGTTGAACTGACATTGTATGTACCCATATAGGCGGCTACAGCGGTAAAAATCATGCGATCCTATCTCTCTCAAAGAACTTTTCGCGTGATCCTAGGAAGCAAACAATTCTCCCACCTGCGATGCGGTCTGCGGCTGGCTGTATCAACTCCATTGCGTACCGCCCAATGCTCCTGCGTATATAAAATACAGCGGAGATATCTGTTTGGATTCCCTACAGTTAGCCCGGCAGATATCCAACGCGAGACCAAAAAGAGCGAATATGTGGATTATGGGGCCCAAGCAATGAAGCAGTTGGTGGAAGCCTTGGAAGAAAAATCTCCATCGACACCAGACGCAATCGCGAAGGCATTCTCGTCTTTCATTCAGCATCGACTTGAGAGCCCTACGGATTTAACAGCTGCACAAGCAAAATTCTTACTGTGGGCATGGGAATATTTGGACAGTGTCGTCAAGGAAAATCAGTCGGCGAGCTTGGAACAGAGTATTGCGCAACCCGAAGATATCCTAAATGCCCTATCGCAATCGCAGTGGGAACCCTACGCCAATAGCGATGTGTGCTCCCTTTCGAAATCTATTTTCCGAAAGATCTGTCACAAGTCTGATGCGGAATCCGGCGCTGAACCATTTCCTAGTCGGGAGGTCTTATATCCATATTTACATATCCTAGCGGCCACTGGTGAACTCCGCGAAGCCCTCCAAGTGATAGACAATTACCGGTCATCTGTCTTCAGAAATGCGGGGATAAACCCTTGGGTACCTGTGGCAAAGGGTGTTATGAAAGAGGGACTAGGTGCTTTGAATATAATCTTTCAGCACATGAAAAAACATGGAATTCAACTCAACCAAAATACCCATGAAATATTGACGGTGGCAGCTGCGAAGGAGGGTAGGGCATCAACAGCAAAATTTATGTACGAATACAAAATAAACAACCGTTTGCAGCCTACTCTTGCTGCGACAATTGCCGCTGCAAATGCGATGATTTGGCACGGCAAGGCCGGTTGGGCAAGAGATCTGCTCACGCTTCCACGCCGGAACCCAACACCAGAAATTAGAGATGCGGTTTTGCTTCTAGCCGTCAGAAAAGGACAAGGAGCAGGTGATGTGGACAAAAAGCTAGTTGATCTGTGTACAATAAACCCTGACCTAGGGTCGACTTTAACTATTGCCACTATCAACAAACTTTTGGAATTCAAGGTCATCAAGCACGAATATGATGGCATCGACGATATTGTCTCACTTGCCAAAGCGTGGGGCCTAGAGCCAGATGGGTTTACAGGCATGTCAAGGGTGATTGTTCCTTTACACGCTGGTGATATCCCCGGCGCACTCTGTATGTATGAGGAGCTAGGCTTGCGCGAGCTTACAGGGAAGGCTGTTGGTCTGTGGAATATAATTTTGAGAAAACTCTGCGTGGCAGCACAAGCCGATCCTGAAGACGAGACTGTCCTAGCTTTCATCGATCGCCTCCTCGAATCAGATTGCCGCTTTGAAGCTGCTACCTTGGAAGAGCTGTGCCGAATGCTACTCCTTCGCCATGACCTAGAGGGCATATCAGAACTACTAAAGCCATTGGCTAGTTCTTGCAGCATACCAGGGCTCTCGCAAGTTCTAAACCCATTCTCACAATTTATTGCTGACCCACATGAATCTTCCGAAACCGCCTGGGAGGTTTATGACCTACTCGCGCGTGCGGTCCCTTACGCGCCTATGGAATTCTGGACGCAGAACATGAAACAATTTTTCAAGCGGG
This sequence comes from Histoplasma mississippiense, assembly GCF_000149585.1. NCBI lineage: Eukaryota > Fungi > Ascomycota > Eurotiomycetes > Onygenales > Ajellomycetaceae > Histoplasma > Histoplasma mississippiense. The sequence continues at coordinate 1,710,597 of NW_001813980.1, forward strand.
GCCGGCCAGATCTAGCATGCCTTGTGTTTGGACACATGCGCAAAAAAGTGAATCCACAAGATCGACCTACAGCCCATACGTATGCAGTGTGTTTCCATTGCCTCGCAAAGACAGCTTATTCGGAAGGCATTTTTCTTGTGCACAACATGCTGAAACTGGACGTCGAGGTGGAATGGACAAGGACATTACTGCACAAGCTTATGGCAGCATACACTGCATGCGGAAAGCACGAGCAGGCGATGGAATGCTTCAGGGAGATTTTGCATTCGGACGAGGGCCCCTCTTACTACTCTCTTACGTTATTTTTCCGCGCATGCGCGACATACCGCAAAGGGCTACAGGAAGCGACCGAGATGGTTGAGAAATTGAAAGCGCTCAATCTCCCTCTGAATAGGAGAACTTACAATAACTATATCCGCGCGCTGAGCGTCCATGGCGAGCTTGAACGTGCTTCAGACGCTATCAGTGTAATGCACGCAGAAACCGGAGAAACCCCTACAGTGCCTACGTATGTTTTCCCATGCCCAAATCCCTCTCCAATTCTCCACACATACCCTCCAGCCTTCCCTTCCGCTTCTCCAAAATGACTATTAACTAACCAAACCTCCTCCTTTTCCTTTTCACCACAGTATTGGGCTCCTGTATAACAACCTCCCTAATCAGAAATGGCGCGACCAGGCCGAATCATGGGCTAGGATGACCTTTCCAGATCTCTGGGCCGAACTTGAAAAGTTACCCTCAACCGTAGATGAGGATGGAGTTCGATCTTATGACCTTACCAATTGGGATGGAGAAGGACACTCTAGAGGCTTGGAGAATGATGATTGACGATGAATTTTCCCTAGCCAGGAGGAGAGTGAGCGCTGCGGAACTGGAAGATGACAACTGTGGCAGGACCAAGCGAAGGGCCTATGGACTTTACGGTCAGTAGTTCCGATAAATATATCATTCCAACACGGATTGGTTGGCATGCAATGTGCATACTGCATATTTTGGTGTTTAATTTTGGTGTTTAATGTTATCGAAGTATTTGAAATCCCATTCATTTCACTTGGAAATGGGGCGGGTTTCTTTTGGTCGCCTTGCTTTTGTATATTACCTAGATAGTTCTTTTAATGTACAGTAAAAACGAAGCTCCATGGCATTAGCCTCACTGGGGCAAGCAAGCATACAAAATTCTTAACCCCCTGATAGTGGACTGGTTCTCGGCATGCCTTCAGCAGTCGGGTTATCTTGATGGTGAATGTTTGCTAATGGGGGAAGTAGATTTTGCTCTACATGTATGGATATATACTATACTTCTTTGAAGCTCATCAGTCAAAATTACTAAGATGAGTATATTCAGTTTGCAGCACGGAGAAAGACAGAGAGGTTTGGGGAGAGGATTGGAGAAGGAGAGGGAGGTAAAGAACACTCACTCACCCCTTTCTCAAAGACCTCTTTTCTCCCAACTCAAGGAAGACATTATACCTCTACCACTGAAACTATCTCGATCTAATTTGTGGTAGAGTTGGCAAGTGCTAATAACGATATTCGGTTTGTAGATATAACTATCTCAGGCTGATGAGGAGATACATTTGAAGAAGAAAATGATGATAATGATGATCAAAGACACAGGCAACACACACAAACCCATTTCCCGTACGAACCTTTGCGCGCTCCGATGTAAATAGAATATACATTCAATAGTTAAATGAGAGAAAAAAGAGACAAAGAAAAAGGGAAATGAACCAGGATATCAGAGCACAATATTTGGTTGATTCTCGTAACAGTGACTCCAATGAAAGAACCACAAAAGGAATTCAAATTAACTAAATCAGAAAAAAGCACAAGGTTAACAAGGCAAAACATGCCGCTTAAACAGCTAATACTAGATGATCCCATTGTAAAGAAGCAAACGAACACTCCAGCATCATTTTCTTCCCACGTCCAGAATCCAGATAGCCCTTCCCTCCTGTCCAGCATCAGGCACAGCCTACTCACCAGCTACTTTCAGAGTATCATTCCTATTTCGCAGCCCCTGCGCCTTCAGTTTTGGCCTTTGCATTTGCAGTCGCAGTCGCAGTCTTAGCAGCTTTCTTGGTGATGCCCGCTACGGTAGAGGCCTTCGGTTGGCGCCCACGCTTGCTGGATGAGCTCGAGCTCGCCTTCATCGACTTCGTCTGGCTAATACTGTCCTTGCCTGTCTTAGACTTCGCTGCGGCGTTGGTGCGGCGTTTCTTGATAACTGGGGAAGTGGATATGGTCTCGATTATGCGCGGGCGCGCATTGCCGGTTGCGCCGCGGGTAATTGCCATTGTAGTTTATTCTTATTTATGTATATGCCTAGTGCTTTTAGGTCGAAGTTGAAGGCTGGGAAAGGAGAGAGAGAGGATTGTGGAGAGGGTTTTTGTTCGCGCTGAGAATGCGATTGCGTTGATGAGTGGACTTAGCGACTATCAGATCACCGCGACATTTATTTTGCTGTCCTGGTAATAATGGCGACAAATGGCAAACTAAAGCACTTATCTGTTAATATCTTGTTCAAAACTCAAGTTCCCTGTTTGGGATGGAAATTTAAGTGCGCTCGTATATCCAAAATAGAGACAGCAGAGAATTGGGCAAGGATAAGTAAGAGTCACGGAATATACATAACATCTAAATCCTACCTTTGAGAATGAAATGATTTTCAAAGGCTTGCAAGCAATAACAAGTAGAACGTCTCTAGCAACGTAGCCAAAGTTTCGAATTTGTTGGAGGGGGATGCGACGCAATCAAAACAAGCACCCTTGACTACACAAAAGGAGAGGCGCGATTCTTACCTGGTCTGGATTTATGTGGAAGGAAGGATGTGGACCACCACAAATTTGATATAGCAGTAATTCAAATATTCGCGACCGTAGATCCGTAGAAGTGTGAAGCAAAGCAAGCAAGGACTTGGAGGATGCTAGAAGAGATGAAGCATGAGGGGTTGCGGTTGCGGAAGATTGAGCAGTTCTTTTCTTTTCTTTTCTTTTGCGGCGTTTCAGCAGCGGCAAACAATTTTTGTTCCAGGGGCTCAAGAGTTCTAGAAAGCCAACAACAGTCAAGAGGTCAACACTTATTCAGTGTCACAGTAACAAGCGAGAGGGGAAGGACCGCAGCTGGAAATTAAAAAGGGGATGTCTTTTGATTTGATTTTTGATTTGTTTTTTTCCATCAACAACGCGGGTTTCAGGGGATTGAACAAGTGCATTCTGGCGCCAATACCTGGGCACTTTGCCAGGCTTAATGGGGTTTAATCAAGTCAAGGCTTCCCAGAATGCGCTGCTAATGGCCAGCTGTAGTATTTCTAGTTAGTTAATGACTGAGAAAATGTGTAGACTTTTGGGCAGTGATCGCGCTTGTTCGCTCCAGAAACATAGCGATCCATCTAAGTGCACCGATTTCAACTGCTAGATCGAATTCGGGAGGTCCATAAAATATTGCGTAGACTTATTTATCTGAATGAAACCTGCCCCTAATGCCCAATGCCACCGATCCTTGACGGAATATGTTGCCTTTGTTGAACTTGCCGGCCCAATAAGGCTACCAATACCGCATCCCGCAATGAAATGGCCTTCAAGTGGTACCAGGATTGATAATCGAAACGGGATCTAGTTTTTGAGAATACACCGATAATGAGCCCCTCAAGAATTTGTGAACGTTTCCGCTATGGGAAAATGTCAGGAAGCCGAGATATGTGCGTCTCATCAAGCAGCGAAGAGTAACTACATCCAACATCTTATGGCATCTGTGGATGTCAGAAAATCGCAGGAATGGAATGAGAGCGGGTTCAACACTCGGCATGTCTGTTCAGTCCCAATCTGATTTTTCAGCGGCGTTTGCGGCCTGTCCCAAAGCCACATGGAAGCTGTCCCAGCCTCCAATCTCCTCTGAAATGTTTTTGAGTCGTCCAGTAAATGCACCTGCGAACTATGCTGCGTGGAGACGCCTGAATCCAGGGGAGTAGCTATTTTCCAGTTTGGGAAATTTCTCCATACAGGTTTAGGGCTTAAACCCTAACTCCCCTACACAGCTTTATATACTAGTAGCAAAGTGCAAGAAGGAAGGGAGAAACAAAAGAACGATTGATTTCAAGGTATTGTCTTTTATTATACGAGCATGCCAACATGATATTCCAATTACATAGCAGATTCAACAAATGCTGTTTTGTCCCCCGTTGTAATCTCTAAAATTAGCAATACATCACGTGATTCCATTTGGATCATTCTTGATCCGGTTTAGCACCGGCGGAGAATCCGCATTACATAAGCTCCTACCGAAGGACACACAGAATCCCGTTCAAAAATATCTCCGCCATCCAGACTGAGCCCTGTTGCACTTCCTCGACAACGCCCGACGACGACACGACTCCGACCACGACAAGACCCACAATCGCCTCCATCCTTCCTCGATCTTCTTTTCAAGATGACCCACGAGTCTGTTTACTACAGTCGTCCCAGGACCTACGGCAAGGGAAGCCGCCAGTGGTAAGCATTATGTCATATATGCACTCTTTCGCTCCCGAGGGAACAGGGGCAGGAGATGGGGAATAAAGGCTGGGGACGGACTTCATTGGAAGGATGGGCATCCATGATAAAAAGGGCTGTGTTATTTGCAGAGATTGTGTAGAAACAGACGGGAATTGGGGGGTGGGGGGTTAGCGGCGGCGAGAGACAAGCGGGAAACAAACCGACAAATATTGTTTTATGGGAAATGTTTTACTGATTTATCGCAATTTCTTCGATATGATATAGCCGCGTCTGCGCACACAAGGCCGGTCTCATCCGCAAGTATGGCCTGCTTGTCTGCCGTCAGGTAAGTGAAACTTAACCATCGTTCCAGTCTGGTGGTGGTCGTCGGTTTTATCTTGATAGAGGGGAATTTAAGTTTGCTAACGCTTTCTTCTTTTGTGTGGCTTCTAGTGCTTCCGTGAGAAGGCCTCTGATATTGGCTTCATCAAGGTAATTATTACTCTAGATATATACGCACAGCCCACTGCCTTGCTTGATAGCAATTGGCGATATGATATCACATCCCTCAGGGACCGGCGGGTTATTCCGGCAGAGTATATGGGACAGAGAAAGAGGGCGCGCAACCGTGGGGAAGCAGGATATAGGAACTAACCAAAATTGTTTGTCTAGTACCGGTGAACCCTTGCCTTCCCCGTTTTGGTAAATCGCACACATATCTTCCCCGCACCGCATATATCGACAACGAAAGAAAACTTCCGCCCACCTACGCTACGACCTGTCTGAACTTAGTCCAAACATACCCGAATACCTCTAATAGAAGAGTTCCATAATATTTTTGCCAGAAGGGAACGAGCGAACAACATACATGAGGAGATAAATTTCAATAAATCGAACCGATTGACTTGATGTTGGCTAAGATAGGGGGGGGGCGGGATTTGATAATGAGGTAGCAAGGCTGAATATAATATGCGATTTGTTAAGAGTGTTCCTCCCTTTTCATCTCATCCTCCATTTTTCCCGAAACCTCCCCTCTTCTTTTTATTCTCAAAATCACTTTTTTTCCTTTGTAATGTGTTGTCGAGAATCCAAGCATGTGGTGTTTCCCCTTTATATGATGGATGGATGGTGTTTTGTGTGCTTGTTTTTTCTCGATCTTAGAGCGCCCAAAACAAAAGGAATGAGAAAAAACTTTTGAAAGTCCAAGTCAATTCTACATATTCCGAAGACATATCAATCAGGCTTTCCACCCTTACACACCACAGTCCTCAGATTTCCACTTCCGGACGCATTCGCGTCATATTCATACCATAGTCTGGGGTAATAGCGGAGTCCCCGCCCTGGGAAATGAAGAAAATACTAAATACAACAGGGCGGACGGGTGTACAAACATAAAGACTTTGTTCGAGGGTGGGAGGGCTATTTAGACCCGATAGATATTAAGCGGGATTAAATGAAAGGAAGTAAGAAAGAATCAGGTGGGTAGAAGTAGAAGTTCAAGATAAGAGAACGATATATGGAGAAAGTGGAAAAGCCGGAACAAAAAGATATTCTAGAAAGGGATGGATGATAAATTCCTGAAATTTTGTATAAATATAATAGTTTTTGTTTACAAAAAAATAAAATAAATTCAAAAACATAAAAAAAAGCCTATAAGTATCAAAAAAGGAATGGAAAGAGAAAATGAAAAAGAAATTCGTCATTTGCCAACTGAACCTATATAGTCACTCAAGTCATCTCTTTCTTTTTGTCTAGGTGTTTTTTCTTCTTTTCTTTTGTTTTTCTTTTTTTTTTGTCTTTCCTGCTTGGCTTTTTGGCCTTTTTATTGTAAGATCGATATCAGGACACAATGGGTTATTATTAGTATTATTAGGAGACGTTTTGTTTGTCTCTTTTTTTTTATTCCCCATTATTTTCCCCATCCCTCTCCGGGTTAATATTTTTTTTTTGGTTTAAAAAACAAATCCAAACTCCAGATAAGAGCTTCCTTCTCTTTTACGTTTTGTTTCGTATAGCCTGGATAGAATTGAATCATTTCTTCTGCTCTATGAGTTTTGCGGTTCTCTTGGACATGCTGTTTTTTTGGGAGGCAAGGTGGTTAGTTTTTGTGTGTAATGTAAAAAAGTGATTCGATTAAGTAAAATGGCAGAAAGAGAGAGGAGCGGAAGGAAAGGTCATGGGAAATACGTACAAATCGAAGAAAGAAAACTGGCTCGGACTGCTACCGTACTCGTAGACGAAGCGGCTGGCAAGGTAGCTTCCAAAGATGGAGCGGAGGTAGTTGGTAGGCACCTAATGGTTTTGGATGTTAGAATGGAATTTCGTCATGTTACGCATGTTGATTGATTGTATTGAGGGTTGCGTCGGGAGAGCGGGAAAAATTAAAAAAAGAAGAAGAAACCACCCACCCTCTCCAAAATCGTCTCCAGCCCAATTTTCTCCAACAAAAGCTTCGGTAAAGCATCGCGCAACACATCCTCTCTCAAAATCTTATTCTCCCAAAGCTCCGTCTTCTGTAACTCCTCGTCGAGCTTTGTGATGGCAAGACTAAGTTTATCGCTAATCACACTCCGCGGCATCCCCGTCTCCGCATGCTCGCGCCAGATGGCTTCGAACTCCAAACGCGCGTTTCGCTGGATGGTCTCCTGGACCTCGCGCACGTACGCATTGTAGAAGGGCGGGATGGTCCCGTCTTCGCGCACGCACATGTTCTCCTCGAAGCCCTTGTCGTCGAAGGAGAGGGAGGCAAGGACCTCGAGCGAGGAAGAGGTGACGCCACCTTTGTTTACGGAGGCGTCTTTGAAGACGACGCAGCCGGCTTTCTCTAGGCGGATTTTGCTGTCCTGGGTCAGGAAAAGGTTGGCGCCCTCGACAATGTAGGGGATGGTGGCTTTGCCGTTTTCGATCAGCCGGCCAACGTTGCTGAGGTCGATGGATTCCGGCCGCCCACCACAAGGGACGAAGACGTCAAAGTTCCGCCCGCCGCGGAGGTGGAAGGTATTGCGGAAGACGGTGCCGTTGTGGACGAGTTCGCCGTCCGGAAGGGTGACATTGGTGTCATCGACGAGAACGCGGTAACCTTCTGGGGATAGCTTGGATGCATCATAGTGGACGATCATGGCGCGCTTCTTGGCTAGTCTGACGAGTTCGTCGCGGTCGAGCCCCTGCGGGTCGACAATGACGCCAGACCCGTCGACGATGGCGCAGTATTTCTCGTTCCCGAGGAGGATTTCGTTGGAGCCCAGATCGCCGTCGGGGCCGCCGGTTTGCATTTTACGGACTGTGGATGGGTCGATGCCTGTCTTGCGGTAGATGCCAAGGACATACTGGCGGACAGATAAGGTGGTCATGCCATATCTGTCATGGGGGATACCGCCGAGCTTGGGGCTCTTGCCGGTAAAGAAGGACTTCCACCAGGGCGCACCGCGCTTTCGCGCATGGTGTGTTGCCCAATCGACTAACTCAGCAGTGTTCTCGTCGGGGCCCATGAAGAGAATCTCATCTTGTCCGTGGAGGTCGACTATTGGGTCTTTGATACCAGGACTGACCGGCGGGAGGAGCAGGTCGAGGATACTGTCGACGTACTTTTCAAAGGCCACTCTCGCCTTGTTCTGATGGTTAACGTCGAGCAGGATAACGCCCTTAGCGCCACCTTCAGGGATATCCTTGTTCTTCCGCTGCTGGGTATTGGCGAGGTTGTAATTTTCATCAAACAGCGAACGGGCATTAATGGCATAGGCTTCCTTGTCACGACTTTTGACTATCCGGATACCACCACGGGCTATATCGCGGAAGCGGAGATGGAAGCCGCGGAACTCAGAGCTGATTATGAGGAACATTCCGTACAAGCGCTGGGGGTATTCGTGTTTGGGCAGGAAATCCGCGTTAAGACGGAAACTGAGGGCGACCTTGGTCGGGGTGTAGAAGTTAGTCTTGAGGACAGCGGCGTTGAAGATGCGGAATGAGTTCATGACCATCTCGTCATTCTCGCTGACGACGGTTTTAGAGACCAGCTCGTCGAGGCGGTCGTGATCCAGGGGCTCATCAACCTGCAGACGCAAGTAGCTAAGCGTGGGGAGGAAGTCATCAGGAACTCCTTCGACCATCTGCACGTAATGTGTTTTGGCGAAATCAAGATACAGCTTGTGGATGAGTTGGGGGTATTTGTTGATGATCTCGAGGATATAATCTGAGGTGAAAGTTTCGGTACGAAGTCGCTTCTTGATCTTCGAAAGGAGCTCAGCATGCGAAGTGTTGCTAGAGTCGAGGAGAGCGGTTAGGGAGGTATATTCAGATCCCAGGCGGTTCAGGAACTGCTGCACGAAGACCCATACGCAATGGGCGTAGATAGTCTCTTGTAAGCTAAGACGGCCACTGGCAAAATGGCTCTGGAACTTGTTCTGAGGAATACAGTAGAGCAACGAGATCTCCTTCATGATCTGATGGATTGCAGCTTCTATAGGCGGGTGTTTGCCGGAGACTTCTGCGCCTTCCATGGGTTTCAGATAGAGCGAGACCACAGTGATACCATTGGAGAAGTTCTCCAGGTACTTGCGAGAGCTTGTAAGACGGTAGTAATGGTAGAGATCAGACAGGGCGCTGAACATGCCCATGGCGGAACCTTGGCGGTATGCGATGACGAGTCTCTTTTCACGACTCCCTTCAATCTCGAACATTTCAATAACAGGGCCAGATCTAGCCACGGCATTGATAATGATCTCCTGGTAAATCGCCTTTGTGTTCGCGGTAGCCTTTTGCAAGAAGCGCTTCTCACCCACGATCTCAATGTTGGTCTCCTCCGGGTCTGGATGAGGCTCGTTGAAGAGACATTTGTATACGAAATAGCAACGTAGCTGCTGCTCGTGGTTATCTGGAAGGGAGCTGGCAGAACGGAAAGTTTCAACACGATAGCTGTTTTTCGGAGTCGAGCCATTGATGTATTTCTCGTCGATGCGCTGTTCATAACGTGGCCCATCGATGGCACTTATCCCGGGCTTGCTGGTGTCGATGTAGACAGCATGGTCGGCAGCTTCCTTATCCAGCCTTATCTCCAGACGCTTATCATCGCGGGCATATGCGGCAACTTTCGCGGCGTAGAGGGAGAGGATATGGCTGACGATAGCATCGACGGTCTCGGTTTGGAAGTACATGTCGTCAATGCCAAGCATGTTGTAGAACCAGTTGGTTTCCGACGAGACGAACTCAAATGGGATGAATCCCTTCTCCTCGAGCTGGTCCATAACTATTCCAATTAGTTAGTCATGATCCCAAGCTAAATTTTTTTCTCTTTCTTTTTCTTTCTTTCTTTCTTTCTTTCTTTTTTTGGTTTAAGATGTGTGTAAAAAACTCACCGGCCTCCATCTGCTTCTTCTTCCCCTCAAACTTCGCCGCGACATATCCGGGGCCTTCCTCAGACAATACACGATGTGTGCCACCTGGAATGCCCAGATGCGTGGGCTGGGGCGATGGCTGACGGCCCGGAGTGCGGATGACCATATCCAACTGTTTATTGACGAGGGGATGTCTCTGGAAGCCGGTGGTGGGGGTTCCGGTGCCAGAGCCCTCCTTGGACGAGAGCGGAGTGGCGACGGGTCTGGAGAACATGCTGACGCTGTTGGAAGACGCGGGTTTGGGTTTTTCGCTATCCGTGGTCACCGTTGCGGAGGAGAGATCGGGGTTTGGAATGGTGGTGGGGTTGATGGTTGCGGGTTGTGAAGACATGGTGGAAACAATTGTGGGGGATGGGGGGCTGGAGCTTTTTTGTTCTTTTCTTTGGAGGGTTTCTGTTCTTTTGATCTCGATATATTTCTATAGAACAAACGGTATTTCAAGGACGAAGAAAACAGGGTGCAGCGATTAACATAGAGATGCAATGAGAGATTTGAAACACCAGGGAACGCTGAGACACCACGATAGAGAATGGCTGGCGGGGCACGATCGATTGCCCAAGAGTTGGAATGGAGGAGAATCCAAGCTGAAACGGTGATAATAGCTCCCGGATAAATTTAGAAGCAGGGATAGGTTCAAAGAAGACTGATTGGAGAATTGGCGGAAATCAGACGAGCAGGGAGAAGAAGCGGGGGACGAAGGGAAGTACGACTACTGCCATGAGACAGACGAGAATTCTTTGCTATTGATTATTGACTTGATGGCATGGACATGGAGATGGAGATGGGGTCGATGGGATATATAGAAAGATCCATACGTGCATATATGCGCTGTAGAGTTATAGATATATATATCTCTAAATATGAATGGAGGATGGATCCTGGGGGAAGGAGAGCGAAAGAAAAAGCAAAAAAAATTATGTATCATGTAATCTGTGTGGTTAGTTATACCACGTTGCACGCCTTACAAGTCCACAAAACGGCTTACCCTTCCTCACCTGGGTACTCCGTACAGTAATCTGTATTCCGTACGTCGTACGCCATTTTCCCGACTGGTCTGCCCGGTAACCGTAATAAAATACCGGTAAATATCGACGCACGTTACAGAGTCTCCATACAGGCGCAGATCCCAGTGGCCAACCCCAGGAAATAGTGTAAGATATACCGCTGTATACGTCGTGACAATACACACCCGTCCAAGGCCAACCAGTCACAGCTCCACGGCCAATCACGGCGACCGTGGCTGGTGCAGTTGCTGGCGGAAAGCGTCGGTTGAAGCGGGGTTGGGTGGGGTTTTTGGGGCGGTGTGCGTGGCCAGGTCTTGCGCATCACGCGCGCGAAAAGTGAGGGAATTATTTTATTCCTGGCTCCGGAAAAAACGACTAATACGTTGGTAACTGTCCGTTACGCGGTACTGGCGATACGGGGGGTCGAACAAAGGCCTGGCCAAACCTTTTTATGCCTGACATAAAAGCCAAACGGGAACGGCAAAGGTTGAAAAAACTCTGTTATTCATGCTCCCCATCATAGTTATTCAGAATTGCAGGCGGTGGACGTGAGACGACGGTGTGCATATGAGGGTGTTCAATTCTCCCTGGCGATAGTTGGGCCAAGCTGCCGCAGTTACCTTATGCATTCATGGTCATGATCAACAATCCCAACAAAGCATCCCGCTTCTACCATCACCTTTCCTTTTCTCATCCTCAACAGTAATAATGACAGGATAGAACGGATGCGTAATCGCTCAATAATCACTAGGCCACAAAAACCAAAACACGGAGAACAACCTCTGTGGCGGCGCAAACAGTGGTCAAACCCAGCATGATAACATGATACATGATACATGGCGGTGGGTCCCGCTCCACGTGATATTCAAGATTTCAAGGCTGGGGAACAAGGAGGAAAAACATAACGCAGTCAAGGCAGGAAAGGCAGGAAAGTCTCCACCTGGCTGGCACCTTGCGCCTGATCCCTTGCAGATCGGCGGCATTAATAAGACAGTCTGGGCCCAGCGGAGGTTACCTGCTAGGTGATGCGCAACTCCAGTCTTACTCCTCCATCCGTAGTCCTCGGAAGGAATAGCTGCGATCACAATTGGCTGGGCTGTCTACAGGTATCCAGAGCGAAGTTCTCATAGTGAGCCGCTACTCGGGAAAAGTAAGGCCTCTTCTTTCTTTGTGTGTGTGGGGAGGAGGGGGGGGGGAAGAATGGATAAAATCTATCTAGACTTTAACTTAACGCAGCAGTACTCCGTAGACGCTCCCCTTGTCGGGAAAAAAGGTTGCGTTCATTGGCAACCAAACACGATTTGGATATGGAAAATTTTTTATATTTCCTTGTCTCCCAGCTTCCCGAATTGGAATGGGACGATACGGTATTCTAAAAACATTGTTGTCGAACTCTGCTTTGCCCCTATGTTGGTGACGTCGTCTTGCCGAGCAAGCGGTGGTAATCCTTGTTACATGGGCTTTTCAGGTACCGCGGCTGGATATCCAAAGAACAATACGGGGGGGGAAGGGAGGGGGGGAAGATGGAAGTCCCTGTAATCCTTTTGATCCTTGATGGTTGACGCTGAGAACTGGATAGCATTTGATTCGCTCCCAGTTCGACGGGCACTCATCACTATTACTAGTACAATGAAAATTTTTCTCCCATCGCTCTGCACAGTAATAGCCTCTTACAGATGCGAAGAGCACGCCATCATGATAAAAACCATCAAACCCTTCTCATCCCTTTTTGTTTAGTGCAACTGCGAAGAAGTCTCTCATATAGCACCCACACTCTCTCTCACTCGAGATAGTGTCATTGAACTTGTCAAAGAGAGTTGTTTTTTCTCCTTTTGATAGTCCTCGCTGTCTTATACGCAACATTGCAGACAAGCAACCAGTATCCGTAGAGAAATAGAAATCCCTAGATATGAATAAACATGGCTGGATAAATAAAAAAAAAAAAAAAACGTCTTGGATCACTATCGGGGTTTGGTAAATTATATTCCGCACATAGCCCCAAGGCCCTTCCTTGCACATAGATATATCTGTGTCCAGCTTCGCGCATGGTATTGTTAAGTGGGTATTTAGGATCAAAAGACAGCTGGCTCACATAAAGATCGTTATCCCCGCATGCAGCGCCAGAAGCAATATTTGTATCATATTCCACCACGTACCTGTGGAATTTTTATTCTCTTCCTGTTACTCCTTGATGTGATACGAAAGGAGAGGAAAGGAAAGGAAAGGAAAGAAAATAAGCCTGATTTCAGAATCCACGACAAGGTGACACGGAGGAGTTACCTATAGAAACTGAAGCGTTTTGTTTTCACCGCGACTGCTTTGCTAAGTCCCAAGACAACACAAGACAAACTCCTCGAAATGAAGGGAAGATAACGGGTCGGAATATAGTATAGTACCCATGGGTTGAAAGTTGGGTGCAGCAGTTGTCCAGTATGAGCTTGCAAGAAGCTATACGCGTTCTTTTTATCTATACAATCTTTTGTTAAATGAATATCTGCAGGTTGGAAACCATTGCGATCCTACTTCATAAAAAGCTCGCTCACTTGCATGTCACAACGGCCAATATGGGCTTCTTGGGACCATTTGACTGTTGTTTTCCTTGTGTGTGTAGAGCGTATGTAGAAATAGAAGTTGATTTTGGTGAATGGAGTGCTTCAGGATTCGTATGTGACTAAAAACTACGGAGTACGTCATACGTCATAGGGCAATATAACGAACTGCTCCCGTAAGTTGACCTGAGAGTTACCATATATTGAATCGAAAATTTTCCAATGCCGACACGTCTTTCTGTTGAGATAGAAACAGCAATAATCGTAAAAACTCATGTCTGTCTTCAAGAGCCATCTTTGAGACAACGATTGAGTAAAACCGACTCTTCACTTGCCGATGCGGAACGTTGGAGCCACGTAAAGGGCTCGATAAATATCTGAAATGTAACCCCCCACCAAGAAGAAGGGGAAAAAAAAAAAAAAAAAAAAAAAAACCATAGCAAAGCCATTCATTTGGAGCCCCGTGGCCTCAGGCATGCAACCTCTATTTCCCCTTTGGATACTCCTCGCCCATCTTCGGGTTAAAGTGGGTACCCGATGCCTGCCGTAGTATGAACCCCCACTGGCTTCCGTCCTCCACCTTTTTTTTTTTCGGCTCGAATGGACACCTGGGAGCGGGGGTCGGGATGGTCGGCTAATTTTACATACAAAAGTGTAAATAAAACAACATACGGCTGGCTGGCTTACCCGAGGGGTGGTGGCGGATCGGCGCGGAAAGCTTGATTGCAAAGGTACAGTCAATTTTATTTTATATTTCGTTTATGCAAAAGTTAAGGAACATGAAATTAATGAGAGGGCTATGAGCTTACCTTTAAACGATTTTAGAGGGAGGAGGGGGAAAGTTTATGATAAATGAGAATGAGAGGCGTTGAAGGTTTTTTTTTTTGTAAAGAATTGGATGAAAGAAGAACAAGCATGTTTCTTTCGAAGACACAATATCCTCCCAAAAAGCTAGCTTTCGGATACACTGCTGATATCAAAGAATTGCATTTCTGGCAATTCATCTTTTATCAGCAGTCCTCTTCTTTTTTTTTTTTTTTTTCCCTTTCATTTTCGGAGAAATTGATGGAGAAAAAAACAAAAAGTAAAATCTGTAAATTTTAGATAAAAAAATACCCCTTTGGTAGAATATTTGTTGTTCTTGCTTCGTTCTTCCTTCTGAGGTGACATTCAAGATGGGAAAAATTTTTTATTTTCTCCGCGTTTTCTCCATTTTTCGTCCGTTTTCCCTTCCCCACGAAGAATGTTCCCAAACCAAGGAAGAAACTAGGCTAGGGATCGCCAGGCTTAATTACCAAAATGACCTTTGATGCGACAGCACCTTTCCACTTTGAACTCGCAGAAGCTAGCTGTTAACTGTCCGTTCATGAGATAACTAGATGAGCGGTGAAATCTTATTCAACCTGTCAACCGCAGGCCTCCCCTGAAGAGAGACGGACAGGGAGAGTGAGAGCAGGCCGGGACCGTAGCCAAGTCTCTAGACAGGTGCTAAGAGGGGAATGAGGAATCCTATGGAATAGAATTGTTAGGGCGAGATGGAGCTCCTTTCCCCGAGCACAAGGGATGGGGAGTGAAGGGAAAATTCGTTGCTTGGTTGAGGTAAAACAACACTTGCAATCATGGCAAATGGTTTCGAGCCCTGGAGAGAGATTGGTTTGGGGCAACCAGCCAGAACAAAATGTTCGTTGCCTTGGAACTCCAGGACTCAAGCGGCGTATGGCGGAGACATTCACAGCGGACGGGGAGTTTGGGATTCCGCTGATCCCAAGCCTGAGTAGTGTCTGCAGCGGGAGCGGGAACGAAATGCTTCTTCGCTCCCTCCGGCGGAAGAGCAGTCCCCGGCTTCACTATGATCTAGCGGCAACCACCGCCGGGAACTCTCCGCTACCTCGTCGGTGGCTTCAAGCCCTGTTTCGACAAGCATCCCGAGTCCATGTGAAACAGCAATGCTCGTATCAATTCTCACGGCTCTTCACATGAGTAAATAATACAATTCTTCCCGCTACACATACCCCCCTCACAACGAAGTGCGTCACCATTCCACAAGAAAATCCAAAAGGCGTCCTAGCATTGTTTGGAATTAAGAGCCCGGAGATCCAACGCCTACTTCCCCCCTTCTCGCCTCGCCCCGTCCTGTGCAAATAAACTCTCGTGAAGACACTGCACCTCCGTATCCACACAAGCACAATCGAGTCAGATCCATGGATTATGTGGTTTATTGCATTTGAGTGCCTGAAGTATTAGTATGCATCTATCCAACTAGTTAGATTCCGCTCACCGTCGCACAAAGTAGGGGTTTGACAATAAGAAATAGCCCCGAACACTGCAAACAGGCGAATTGCACAAGTAAATCACGCTTGAGATAATTACCAGTAAGGAGCGTTCACATTCAGTTACCTCGGCTGCAAGGATCATGGAAGCAAGTATTATTTTTCTTTGAAGCCCAATTTCCGCAAGTCTTCTGGAAGGCCGCTTAGCGCGCGGTACTAGCAGGGTTCAGAGGTTAGCCGGCGGCTGTTTAAATCTGGTTAGCGGTTGTGGCGCAATCAGTTCTCCTTTTCTTTTCTTTTTTTTTGTTAAAAAAAATATTATTTAATAAAGAAAAATACCCATTCCCCGGACTTTTTAGCATTTTTATTTTTTTTTTTTTTTTATTTTTTTTTTTTTTTTTCTCTCTTGGGGATGGCCATTGGAAATTTATTACATTTTTATGTTTTTCTCCTTTTTGCTGATGGAGTGTCAGCCACTGGTATTTTATTATTCTCACGAAGGTTGCGTCAAACAGGTTGGTTTGTTATTGTCCGAAGTTTCAAACAGTAACAAATGAATCAATCACTTAGCAATCTGACAGGGGCAAGGACCGAGAGCTCTCCCAGTGGCTGTGGTCCAATGGCTCTGATTGCACGGTTACTTCAGCAGTAAGCTCCTGCTTTCCGCTTTCCCCACAAAACCACATGGGAAATAGTCGCAGCCGCGGATCTCGAAGTGAGATTTTCCTCCAAGAAAAGGGAGGATTCCGCGAGGAACGCCTCCTGAGATTCTGGTGAGATTTTGCGGTGGGCCTTGGGTTTCAGCGCTATGGGCTAGTTCGTTTGAGAACATGCTCCCTCAGTTCAACCTCTTCCGTCGCGAAGTTCCCTGCTGGGGGGGTTACATACGGAGTACGTAGTATAGGTATAGGGGAGGAAACGTAAAATGATGCCGCTCGATGCTCAGGCCTTGTACTTAACTCTTGGACTTTTGGCTACTGAATCGAATCCAGTCAATAGATCTGTCAATGGAGTTTTGATTTGCCAATAGGTGGCTATTTATCATCTGAACCATAATTTCGGGATTTCGATAAATCTACTCCGTACAGATCTGTACACTCTGTTCCGGAAACGGGGGGATCCGCCCGGCGATGAGTTGACAGTTGGTTAGCCCGTTCGATCCCGCTGTTCCCCGGCCCAATAAAGGAGAATGCACTTGCAGAACGTGGGGCCAAAAAGAGCTATTTGGGAACGGGATATGGGGAAGCCGGGGAAGCCGCGGAAACCTCCCACAAAAACTTAGTCAATCGTGGAAAAAGTGACACATTATGAAAAGCAAGGGAAAAAAAAAAAAAGAAAAAGAAAATATGACACGTTGAGTAGGGAACGAGGTAGCCTGAACCCAAAGACCCAGTGAAAAAAATGGTCGATCAACGCCCAACGAACTGATGACCGGTGTTTGATGGTGGGTTTCTCCTATTGATGAGCTGGCACCAGGGGCCCGGGTCGCTGGGTCCTGTGCAAACAAACGCTGTTAGCCTGTGACCCACCTTCCACACAACCGAGCCCAAGCCATCGCACAGTTTATGATTAGTCGTGAGGCTGGACCGGGGTATCAATCACCAAACCTTGTTTCCCCTGGAGAAGCCTGGAATCGTGAAAGGCAGCCTGAGAACTTGGAAGGACCGCCGATGGCCGCGTGTTCATTTTTGGCTCCTTTCTTTCCCCGGATATCTGAGATACTCGCGATCCGCCAATGGCCGAATGATATCAACATAATAATGCGCAGAGCGATGGATGCATGCATGCCTGCAGAGCTCCAACCTGCAGCAGGAGTCGAACAAAAATACCATAACTACCATATCTGATCTGTATTATTATTAAAGGAACTCCGTCTTCGGGAGGGAGGCACATCAGAGCCTGTTGGGTCGCAACTGCGACGGCAACAGAACACCCCAAGCCCAAGCACTGGCTAACGAAAGCACTTCTCGATCACATTAACGAAGGCAGAGCTACTCCAGATCTGCAGATAACAAATAAAAAACATAGCCTTGGAAACGCTTCCCAGCGGAGGGAACGGAAGTTCGGAATCTGTGGGCAAGTGGATATCATGACTAGACAAGGAGGAGCCAGGAATAATAACCAGGACTCACAGAGGTTGTTATTATCCAGGTTGCAACTGAACAAGGTGTGAGCGAAGTGCCTGGCCCTGGAAAGTTGGAACACAGTCACAGTTCCAGCCTGAGTCTTGAGTCTGACGGGCAGAGACACATCCATCCTCCATCATGTCATTATTGGTTTTGCATCGGATACCTGTAACGGGCCTGGACCTCCCCCAATGCAGGTTAGGTAGTTCTACGGAGCAGTTGTTTTAAGCCAGTTACACGAATACAACTCCGTTCACTAGCGAAGTGACCTCAGGAAGGGCTTACTTACCCCGGTTTTTATCTTTTATTTTATTTTTTTTTTTTTTAAAAATCCTCGTTGGGTATTGCCTTTCTTTTTTTGCTTTTTCTTTCGGCCTGGGCTGCGTCGTTGGGCGATCACCCTTCAGGTTCCCAGCCGTCCATGTACCGGCATCTTTATTAAATATGGAGCGGGTTGCCCTGTCCTGGCACTCTTTTCTGCTGATTCTTTTTTCTTTCTTTCTGGTTTTCCATTCTTTCTTCCTTTCCAGCCTCTTCTTTCTCCATTAAATCAAAGTGCTACAGTCGTTTTAAGTTCTACCATCTGCATATAAAAAAATAAACTGGACGCTCGCTTCGTTTTCTGGACTCAGAACCCACCCTACCTACATACCTACCGAGAATATACTACACATCGACCTCTTCACCTCATCGATAATAATACAGTAAGAACCCAATCCAGATACCCTCACGCCGAGAAGAAAAAGTAAGTAGAACATCTCTGTTCTGTTATTCTCACTTTCGTATTCGGTTTCGTCGGACGATAATACATCTGCGAGCCTCGGCTCTCGTGCCGCCTGGGAGCTCAACACATGGGGAAAAGCGAACACGGCCATGTTTGCTCGCCATCCACGTCGGCAGTAGAGTAGCAATTATTAATATCAATCAAAAGAGAGAGTTCCCGTGTGGCGAGGACGAAAATGCATAGAACTCAAAATATCATGTGCAAAAGCCGCAAGCGGGGGAACTATATACATATAACGTTGGTTCATCCATTTCATTTGCTAACGGCCCCATCAGCACAGAGGAAAAAGATTACACATTAGCCATTTCTCCAACCTTCAAGCAAACGAACACAACGTTAAACGAGAAGGACTCGAACCTTTCAAACAGATCCGAGAGGCGGAACAAAAGAGAAGACCAAATCCTTCCAGAATCCCCGAAGGATCCATACATATAGCTCGATTTCTCTCCGCAAACCATCCAATCACCAAGGAATAAGGCAAGGGGGAAATAACCATAAAACAAGAATAATGCCTGCCACTATGCCCCAAAGCTATCACCACCAACACATCCTGGCCCCAATGCCCTCCTCAAAGTCCTCAGGAAACGGCAGCAACGGGCCGACCGGCACGGGCACCACAGGCACCACTGCCAGCACAACCAGCAACACCAACGGCGCCAGCGGCATAAACAGCAAGTCCTTCTCGACATCAACCTTCACCCAGGAGATCTCCCGCGCCATGCAGGCCTCTTCCTCGCAGCAGCCCAAGTACGCCGCGTATCCGCGCGTCATGGAGGATAGGTTCGAGCATCCACCTCCGCCACCGCCCTCGCCGGTGGGCTGGTCGAGGTCTTAAGGAGCTGAATTTCTCTGAAGTATCTTTTTGTGTGAATGCGTCACAGAGCATGGGACGTCGCTGATGCCATCGCTCGTGGCTCTGTTCCTTGTTTGCTTTTTCCTTTCTTCCTTCTGACCCTTCGCTTTCGATATTCCCCCCGTTCTTATTAATCTCTTAATTCTTGCCTTTTTCATTTCCTGTCTTTAGTCGCTTTGGTTCTTTGTTTGAACCGCCTCTTTTTTTTTTTTTTTTTTTTTTTGCCGGCCATATCAAATTGGGGTTCATATGCAATTTCCTCCCTTTTTTTTTTTTTTTTGGTTTTCCTTGCAGGGGACATCATATGCACATATAGATTGGTAAATATATAGATAGGACCGGGCCTTCGCTTTCTTTTCTGTTCTTTTCTTTTGTTTATTTTCTCTGGGCGTCCGTCCCTGGGCGTATTTTGCTTTTAGGATTGACATTCATTGACATTCACTTTTATTTATTGTACCCTCCCTCCCTCGCTTTCCCCTCGCTTTCCCCTTTCTTTACTTTCCTTTTTACCTCTGTCTCCTATTTCCATTCTTTCGATCCAATTTTGTGCAGTTCGTCCGCAGCGAAATGGGCATGGTCCCGGCGGAGGAAATGTTTCAACGTTGGCCTCAACTCACCACTCTGATATAAGTTACACATATCCGAACCAAAGCCCATGTCCTATAGTTAGCTTCATACATTATACCACCGTTTAATCCAAAACCCCCTTCTACTGAATAGGACGCGAAAATGTCCCCGCCAACATGGGTCACCCCCTATTTAGGCTATAGGCTATGTCGTTTTGAGTATGTGGTGATTTGAGATTCCCCATGATTTCCGCTGCGCTGAATAGATCCTTGAGCATCGGCACAAAGGATTCGGCATTTGGAATTTCCCTTGTCGGGTATATATATATATATATATATATACACATGGGCCCGCGGGATACCATGCATGTGTTTGTAGTTCCGTTGACATAGGTGGAATGTACTGTACCTGTTCTCTACGGATGCACGGATGCATGTTCAGTACATCACTGGGAAATTTTCACCCTCGCACGGATCGCATGGCCCCGGGCCCTTGCAAATGATTCCGGGTATTCTGACGTTCCAGCAAAAATCCCGTCGCACGAAGGCCCAGTCACAGAGTTTAAGCCACTTTTCCCAATAGCCACCCTTCCGGCAAATTGACGAAAAGAAAATCCCCCATATCATAAATATGAACTGTACGTAACAAATTCACTTTTCCCCCCACAACCTCCCCCCCCCCCCCCCCAAAAAAAAAAAATCCCGCAGGCTCCCGTAAACTCATCACTGGATGTAAGGGGCCGCTCACCCGCATTGACCCCTACCACCGGCTTTTGAAGGTACAGCGTCCTCTAGTTGTCGCAGCGCATCTACCTCCACTGCCGCCGCCTCACTCCCATCACCTCCATGAAGCCCTGCCATTGCGTAGACGTAGCTGACTCCTGCATCTACTCCTGCTCCTGCGTCTGCCCTGCTCCGGCTGGCTCCTCCGCACGCGCATAAATATCCTCCAGCTCTCTCAACGCATTCACATCACCCTGCAGCACACGCCGGTTAAGCATTTCCAGCTCCGCCATCTGCTCCCCCGTGCGCGCCCAACCACGCAACCTGGCTTCGAAGTTCTGGTTGCGCTTTTGGGAGAAGGTGGTGCGCACGATGTCTGACTCGCCCTTGGCGCGTTTGGCATTCATGAGGCGCTCGAGGAAAAGGGCTTGGTTTGTGGATGGGACACGGGGGAGTGCTGCTGCTGCCGCTGCTGCTGCCGCTGCTGCCGTTGGGGTAGTTGACACTTCGTCATTGTCAGGTATTGGCGCAGATGTGGGGATAGACTTATTATTATTATTATTACTACCGGCCTTCGGTATCTCAGAGGAGCCGGTAATCAAGTTCACCTTGTGACCTAGGATCTTAACACGATTGGCGGAAATAAGATCGTAGTCTCGATGCTGTCGGAGGCGGGGAAGTGTGGAGCGTTCTTCAGGCATTGAGAAGGTCATCTCTGTTCCGACCAGGTCAACCCATGAGCAAGAAAAGACCTGGTTTCGGTAGGAGATGATGGGATTCTCGGAATGCAAATCCATGATTTGGACCTGATCTTGGTCTTGGTCTTGGTCTTGGGTGTCCGGATCAGTGTCTGCGTTGGTATTGTCCTGTTGCTGATCGTCACCGGCATTTAGAGATGGGACATGCGGGGAGTCTAATGATGTGGTGGGAGCAGTGGGTGTAGATGCAACGCGCTTGCGTGGAACTCGAATGGGACCATTACATGTTGTCAGGTCGAGGTTCAGGTAGAATGTCTAGATATCGCAAAGAGCATTAGCAGTAGTCCGTTTCCAAATAGTCGGAGGGAAGCATAGCCAGCTCAGACGCTTCTTCCAGACAGGGATGTTATAGTTAAGGTCCGCACGCACCTCTTGCGAGTTATCATCATATTCATATTCATATCCAGAGTCAGAATCATCTGATGCGACCATCGTAGTAGATGTATGGCGGGGAGAGGGTATAGACCCGGGAGCGCGATTCATTGCGCCGGAGGCAGGGCAATGGCTGGATAAGACAGATAAAGATGCCAGTATCAAAGCTTAAATCATTTAGACAGTAATGTATCTGGTAATTGATGCTCTGCCACTACTTGCTCTTGGTGTTAGGTCTGGGACGGCTTCATATGAAGCTCATTCACGAGGAATGGAGAACTTGAGATCTCAGGAAGGTACTCCGCAGCGGGAATTTTGAGCTCAGGGGCCAGTCATCCATTCATCCATAATCGCAATACCCAGTTGCGGGAAGCTATCCTAAAACATGGCTTGGAAAATTGGCCCCTGAAAGATGGATTCAAGGGAGCAAAGATACGTAGACGTGATAGCAACGCTGTTGATGTTGTCATTGTTCGAAGGGTCATCAATCGATGACATAAGCGGGTAGCGATGAGGTCATCGGCTGGACAGGGACAAGGGGAGAAGCTAAAAAAAAAAAAAAAAATGAATAAATGAAATGATGAAATATCAAAATGGAGGAAGAATATGAGGATAAGATATATATATCTTTGAAAGTTGAATAAGTAGACGTCATCTGCTCTGCACGATACTGTATGTCGCCACAGAGATCTAAACATAATGCTAGTATTGCTCACGCGCCTGTTGAGGAATCCAGGCGCCTCTCACTGACTGATCAATATTTACCTCCAAAACACACTGATGGCAATACGCGATAGGATGAAACTGCCTTCTGCGTTAAGATAACGAATAGAATACTCCGCCGGCTCGTTTTGGAGAACCACGTTGGGATCCAGATCGACAACTGCCAACTGCAGCTACAAAGGCTGAAACTAACGCGCATCATCCATTTTCCAATTTTCAACTTCTGATATCTCCCACATATACCGAGCAGCGCTCCAAGCAAATATCCACAATGTGATCAATCAATCGCCCTTCATTTCTCACGCCCAGCTCGCCGCTCTGATGCTGGTCATCCGTTGCTAGTGGGTGACGAGACTCGGACCATCGATAACTCATCTGACTCTAGCAGTTCTTTAAGGTTATCAGGAAGGTTCCCGTCGTGCCTGAGTGCGTCCATACTAGCCGTGACGCTTTGCTGCAGAGATAACTCCAAGCTCTCTCCAAACTAAGAATAAATAGAGTTTTGCCTTTTCTCTCTTCTTTTTTTGGTACAGCTGGAACCTACCTGTATGAGGGGCAATCACAAGCTGCTGCAATCCCAACATCAGCGCTCTCTCCACCAAGTCTTCACACGATACTGGGTTAAGAGTAAGTGTTTCTTTTATAATAAGAATACTACAAGTCTCCCCCTTACTTGCTTGCTCATTTTATACCCTTCGCTCTGCAAATTTGCAATTTATGGTTTTAAACGTTGGTCTTCCCTCCCTCTCCGTTCACCAAGTGGCCGTGACACTTTTTGATGAACTTGTGACTTGGCAGGGGGGTTAAAACTTTTGTTGATGTTTCCCATTTTCTTCTGTTGATATATTTTTGTGTGCAATACGATCTTTTTATAGATCCCAAAGTGAGGGCTGTGGTGGACCTGATGATATCCATGCGCCACGTCCAGAACCAAGGTTCCAGGGAACCTGTCCTTTTTCATACTCTGCCGCCTCTCCACGAAGCAGCTTTCTCCCGCACTCTGTCTCTATTCCCCTTGCCCTTCCGAAATCAAGCCCGAACGTGACATACGCTTACGCTGTAAACAGTGGCGATGCGGCATATGCTTGGTAATGGCGGGCAGCTACCGCTCCTTCCCCCGGCCCTGCCTACCCAGCCAGTACATCCACATCCCGTAATTGTGCATCATCCCGTTCTCACTCCAACACCCCTTGTTTCACATATCAACGCACCAGATGAACTACGAGTTCCATCTCCAGACGACGACGAAGAAAAAGGCGGAAACCAGACAATTGTTGTCCCAAATCCTCCTGAGCCTGAAATCCCCAAACCGGGAGAGAATAATAAACATCCGGCAGACGTACCGCGCGGCGGTCTCCCGCCTTCCGAATCTGCGTTGATCCCTCAACTTTCTACCAACCCCTGGACGCAATCGGATCCTTCTATCTACCAGCAAATGAGGACAAAATCTCGGGCAGCGGTCACCATTCTCTCAGCTTTAATCGCTTATGTCTCTATAAACAGCCTGGCTAGGGCTCTTAACCCTTCTGCTTTCATCTGGTATGAAGAGGATAGGGAAGAAAGTGACTGGGTTTCGACTTCACATTCCTGGTGGGATCGTAAAGCATGCCGATGGCTTAGCCTCTGTGGAGCTACTCACTTTCGACTAAGGGGTCGTTTTGGACCTCGCAATCCTATACAGGATGGTGATGACGGAGAGCAGGAGGAGTGGGAGTCCTATTGGAAGAGCGGAAATAAAACCCGCCCTGAAGATTGGACCAACGATGAACGCCGTTTGCGCACGATCCCCGATTATGTCCTGGAATATGCACCCCTAGTCCACCTTTTCTCTGAAGAGCAGTTTTGGCCCAGTGATATTGCGAAGCATCTTTACCACATCACACCAGAATTGAATTACACTCCTATTCAGGCTCAAGCAGAACATCCCACCCTCGCTAACCTCAGTGAGTTTAACAAGTATCAGGGTGGAGAATATGTATTCTTGACCAGTAAGGACAATGTGGAGGATCGACCATCTTGGCTGGGGTCGGAGGGCAACATCCCAAAGCCTGATGATACAGAGGACGAATTGGAGTGGCAGAGCGGAATTTATGACGCGCAAGAAGATGTACCGCTCGAGGAAATGGAGGACTGGTATGATGCAAGGAATGGCAGTCCTCAAATGGAAGGAGGTGGCGAAACGCACCACGGTTCGCTTTCGCAGGCTCCTCTGGCGGAGGGCGTTGACAGATACGATTTTATGGATGATGGAGCAACCCCGCGGCCGGATAAAGGAGGTATACGTGACGATGTGAATGACAAGCCTGGCCGTAGCAAGGCACCAGCTGTTTTGATCGTCGTGGATAAAGGCCATGGCATTGTGGATGCGTTTTGGTTCTACTTTTACAGCTTTAATCTCGGCAATAAGGTTCTTAACATCCGTTTCGGGAATCACGTTGGCGATTGGGAACATTCACTTGTTCGGTTCCACAACGGTACTCCAAAAGCTATCTATTTTAGCGAGCATTCGTTCGGGGAGGCTTTTAGCTATGATGCTGTAGAGAAAATGGGGAAAAGGGTAAGCTCCTCTTCCAATCTGATATAATTATGTCATTTTGAGCTATTCCGACTGACTCACAGTCCTAGCCTGTTATATATTCAGCCTCTGGGACACATGCCATGTACGCTACACCAGGCACCCACGCCTACATTCTCCCCTGGGGATTGCTGCATGACCGAACTGACCGCGGCCCACTTTGGGATCCCGCCCGCAATTACCACGGTTACACATACGATCATAATAACGACGTCTTACGTGCCTCAACCGCCAACCCCCAGTCGCCAACCGCATGGTTCTACTTTGCCGGCCACTGGGGCGATAAGTTCTATCCCCTGGGTGATCGGAGACAGTATAGGTTCGTCGGGCAATACCACTATGTGAATGGCCCATATGGCCCGAGATTTAAGGAACTCGGCCGTGATAAGATATGCGGAGGTGCTACGACTGATCCATGTGTGATTAAGAATTGGATTGGAGGTGGTGTGAGATCGAAAAGGTGGGTAGATGTTGGGGAAGGGGAGGAGCTTAGCGACGAGGATATAGAGAAGGTTTTAGAGAGGAATGGCGCGACGCCGTTGTGAAATGGAGTTTATTTCTTTCTTTCCTCTTTTTGTTTTTCATTGAGATTAAACTGGATAGACAGGAGGGTTGTCTGGGTGCGGCGTTTGTGGGGGAACATGGGACTCTTTAATGGGGAGTTTTTAATGATTGCTATATTCTGAGCTATGTTTGCTGTGGGTTTTTTGTCTCTGTTTTTTGCAATTTCCCCTGGAGGAAGAGGATGAATGAGGAGGCGTCTCTGGGGACATATGCTTTTTTCTCTTCTTTTCTCTGATTTTCTTCTCTTCTTCTTTTACGAGTTCTATCTTATTATCTTATTATACCCCTGATTATTTCATTTTTATCCCGGGCGTTTTTTCCAGTATTGGTTAACGTGCCACCAGCTTGTATACATATAACATATAGATATACATGATCAGGGCGTTAGACGGTGGGATAGAATAAGATAGAATGGTAAATTGGAATCGGTAACATGGTTGTTGTTATTTTAGTTCTAGTTTATTCTCTCGGCGTTGTCCCTTGGTTTCTCCTGTCAATGCTCCTATCCGTTCCTTTCTGTTTCAATAGGAGAAAAACTTCTGGTAAGAAAACTGTATATATATACTTGTGTGTGTGTGTGTGCCCAAAGGCAGAAAGGACCAAGAGAAATTTGGAAAATTGAATCGTCATAATATAATCTTGACAGTAAGCTATTGTGGTTTTCGGATATATATATATGGTATGTCCAGTACATGTAAAAGATATATGAAATTGGAAAAAAAGGGAAAAAAAAGTTCGTTCAAAAAAAAAAAAAAAAAAAAAAAAAAAAAAAACGTACATGTTTGTATGTACATCTACCCATACATAGAAATATGTACAGTACACTAGGAAAACAAAGATTGAAGGAAAGGGAGAGGCAGGAAGGGCGAAAAGAAAGCCATGAGAAGATGAAGTCATAATCACTTATTCGCATTTCTCCCTCGAACTCACCTGTTACCTCCCCCGGCACCTCCATTAACCTCTGTGGGTAACAATAGAAGCAAATGGAAGTGGTTTCAATCGGCTTCAAAGATCAAGAGAGAAAAAACAAGCTAGTAGAAGATAAAAAGAAACCGGAGATGTACTATTTATTCAAAAAAGAAATTAAGAAAAAGAAAAAAAAGAGGCGGCTGTTGTTCAACAAGGAAGAAAACGCATGAAAAAAAAAAAAAAAAAAAAAAAAAAAAA
The DNA here is from genome assembly GCF_000149585.1 of Histoplasma mississippiense. Taxonomy (NCBI): domain Eukaryota; kingdom Fungi; phylum Ascomycota; class Eurotiomycetes; order Onygenales; family Ajellomycetaceae; genus Histoplasma; species Histoplasma mississippiense. Next base: position 1,737,493 of record NW_001813980.1, read on the forward strand.
AACTATGTTAAGCTAGGTGGTGGAGTTGGTTCCTAGATACTTTAGAATTGAATGGTTCAAGAAAGGAAAAATGAAAAGAGAGCGGCAAACAAATTCGATGTAAAGAGAGAAAAAAATGGTTGGAATTGAACGTGTGAAAAATCACAGAAACTCCCAGTCTCCTCCACCTGATTGATTACTGTCATAATCCACCCATACAAATCAATGAAAAAAAGGAAACCGAACTTGAATTCGGGAGAACCCCAGGTCTGTCCTGCGCCCGCCCGAGCTTTGGATAAGATAAGATAAATAACACGCCAGAGAAATACCTACAAGAAAGAAAAAGCAAAAAAGAGGAGAGAAGAATAGAATTATCGAGGGCAAAGGGGAAAACAAATGGATAAAAGCATTGCGCAAGCTTGATATGGAGATGAAAGGAAAAGACATAAGAGAGACATTAGAAAGTAAAAAGGGAAGGAAGAGAAGAGCAAGAGATAAGGGATATAAATAATAAAAAGCCAGCCGTAACCTCGCCTCACCAAACCTGGTACGATAAGAGAAACAATCCGAGAATAACAGAGAAAAAGCGAAACAAAAGGTGATATAGACAAGAGATAAAATGAGGAATAGTGAAAATAATAAACATGGAAAACTATGGGAATGTGAGGGTGAGAGTCGGTATGAATGGAATGGTGAAAGTAAAAGGACTAAAGTAACGCCATGAGATAAAAAAAAAGTTATGGAAACGGCGGGAGGGAAAGATACAGTGGCCGGACTGTTTTTGGCCCCCGATTTCGGATTGCCTGAGTGCAAACACAGTGGGTTGGGCAAGGAGAATGAAAAAGTAATCTGAAGGAATGACTCCTGTGGTACCTATAAGGTCCCACTCCAGTCAGGGTGTAAATCGGAGAATATAATATCGGGATCCCAATCCTGACATATGGTTGTGTCTGAGCTGGGTAAATGCATTCCAAGAGAAACGAAAGGCTGGGTGACAAGAGAAATGTACTCCGCTAGGTAACGAAAACACGCTGTGAGAAGCGAAAAGTTATGGGGGAACCGGAGGGGCACGACTGTAGTTGGTTCAAGCCGAACATTGAGAGAATAAAGGAAAAAGAGATTTAATTCATCAAATCAGTTACGTTCAGTCACGTCCTTGAAGGCCTCTTCCTCAACCCAAAGTCCTGCTCCTGCATCTCCCTGATCAACCGCAAAGTGTCGGGGTCAGCGTCCGGATCTGAGAAGCTGCCACGGTCACGACCCGTCAGTTTGCTGCGGCGATGCGGAGAGGTCGGCGAGGTGTGTCTGTTGTTGTTGTTGCTGTTGGGTTGATTAGGGGGATATCTTCCTTCAAGGCGTTTCTTGTCAACAACGGGATTGTGCTGCTTGGTTTCCATTTCGTGTTTTAAAGAAGAGGTTGAGGAAGGAAACGGGTGCACGTTTGTGCGGTGATACGAAGAGGATGGGCGGGGGGAGGGAGAGGAAAGAGAAGATGATGATGGCTTTTTTAGAATGGAAGTAGAGGCAGATGGAGATGGGATAGCTACTGACAAGTCTGAAGGTGCTGTTACGGTCGCGGGTGGAGCGCGTGTTGCCGTCGTCATCTTGCGACTGCCCACTTCTGCTGCGGGAACAGTGGCTTCAGGAGCATGGCGCTGGTGACGGGAAGCGTTTCGGCATAAAGTGGTGAGAGCATCATTGACGACAGACCGTCCACCATAGTGTTCTTGCTGTTGTTGCTCGTTCTTCACGGCAGGCTTCGCTTCGCCATCGGTCTGATTAGGGTCGACTTCCATATCGTCTGCGAGTGAGGTAGGGGGAGAGACAAGGCTGCTTGCTGGGCCCGTGGTTGCTGATAGGGACGCAGTAACTTCTGATGATGTCACGAGATCAGCTTTCAATGTGGGTGGTGAGGCATATGATGTTTGATTCGTGGTAAGTTCGCTGTGTGTCGGAATTCCAGCATTCTCACTGGAGACCAGCTTCTCATTTTGCCCATTCATACGACCCTGCAATTGAACAGTCTCAAAGTTCAACTTGGTCTGAGGAAGTTCCTCTTCAGAATACTCAGATTCTGGCCTTTGACGCTTGCTTAACGTGGGGGATATATTGCCATCGCTGGATCGAGGACGTTTAGTGGAACTTGTCGCTCGGGGCTTTGACCGCTCTTGCGCTTTGACAGGATCTATCCGGCCATTTTCATCATGGATGCAACGACGCTGAGCGCAAAAATGGTTAGAACATGTTAATACCTTTGGATGGAGAAGATATAGAATAGAGAAAAACTAACCTTGCTCTTCCGACACTCGTCACAAGCCTTGCTACGGCCCTTCTTTCCAGGATTGGAGGAATTCGGAATAAACCCTTTCATCTTGCCTGAGTTGGCTTGGTGGGTCATAAAGAGTGCTGAAGAATCATCTACGGAGCTAGGCAACATCGCATCCCGCTTCCCAGAACGGTGTTCTTCAATCCCATCCATATATGTAGCCGAGGCAAGGTTCAAGGACCCAGCAGTTGCCATATCCCTGCCATTGAGGTGTTGTTGCTTGACTGCCATGGATGTTACAGCATCTAGGCCTTGCTCATCTTTATGTCGACAACGGATCCGTCGTTTTCGACAAGCATCACACGCAACGCGTTTTGGACCCAGGCCAGTCGACTTGGACATCAAACGCGGCTTAGTTGCATGAGTAATTTCGGATTTCATATCAACAAGAGAGGCCTTTCGTTTCGGCGGGGCTGGTGTTCCGCTTGTGGAGGGTGCATTCGTAGAAGCAAGACTGGTACTGGAAGTACGACTCGTATTAAATTCGGATAACTGATAGGAGGGACGGCGACCGGTGCTCAATTCAAGGTTGTTATTGAGCTGCGGGCTTTCAGCAACGATATTCCGCTGGGAGCGTCGACTAGGTCTACCAGCTGGTTTCCTACCAGACATGTCAACCTTGGTATCAAGAGATATGGCACCCGGGCGTGTCCAGCTTGCGGCATGCTCATTGCCGCGTTTCCAAGCTACCCACACCCCGAATTTTATGACAATGTTAACGGGATCTGTTGGTCCTTTAGGAATGGATTTTTTCACAGCGTTCCTAGTTTCTGTCGTGACCCCATCAACTTGGTATCCACCGGCAATCAAGGCAGTCCTCAGGAGATATTTTGCTAGTTCAGGCAGGCCATCCAGTTCTGCTTGGGAGTAGAAGCGTGCATTGTAATACGGTGACCCAGGTTCGGCACCATTGCCATTTTCTCCGAATTCATAGTAAATCGGATATTCGCGGTAGAAGCGGTAGTTTTCGTCACGCGAGAATGACTCCAAAACTGTCTGTGGAATGGGATCGTCCTCCAAGTACTTGATGGCAGCATACCACATGATTTTCTGAAAATATGGGTAACGGAATTTCTTGGGAACCTTTGTGTCCTTCTCGATTTTCGCAACTTTAATTTGCATTCCATAGTTCATCATTGTGAGGAAGTTTCCGCCAATGACAAGACTATCTTCCGGTGTCCAGACGGCATGGATCCAACCAGATGGAATAAGCATGGTGTCACCGGCTGAAAGGTCAACTCGATAGCATTCCTTGGTCTGATTTCCGAGAAAAGTAGTGTCCTGCGCAGCCGAGTTACACCATTCCTCATATTTCTTCAGGTGTTTGTCCTTGGGCGGAATGAAAAAGAAAGTTTTCCTTCCCTTCAAAATATGGTAGTAGACAGAAGAGCCACCAAAATCAATGTGAAAGTCGGTATAGCAATCTGCAACAGACATTAAGACGTAGAATTGGACTTTTGGAAATTCGCCTATGGCTTGCAATTCGGCAGGCCACACGTGGTCTTGGAGATCAAGGTCGCGGACAATTTTGGGTCGTCGAATGAGCCTTCCTAGAGGACTGTTGGAAACCTCGAGGCTGATTACGTTGCGAACAGTTTTTGACGCAGAATCGTCGTAGTAGTAATCTGCCCAGCGTTGCATGTTCCATCTCTTGTCTTCCCCCTGCTGCGATTTGACATCTATCACCTCGACTCGCTCTTCAGGTCCATAAAGCTCAGCTACATGTCGAACAGTAAGACCTTGCGGGATGACCATGTCCAACAAATCCTGACCGCAATCGAGAACTTCGTTGAAGTCAACATCATCATCGGGCATGTTGTCAGCGAGTTCATCAAATTCCTCCTGTGTGGAGGCTTCGGGTGCATAATAATCGGCTGAGCCAGGGACTGAGGAGCGCGTATTGAGAGATGCGGGAATGATTACGGGTTCAGTCATTCCTATACCTCGCTCAAAGTATTCAGCAGTGACAAACTCCGGACGTATCCGAGCAAAGTGGTCTGGCAAAAAAGTGATCTTCCCTTCTTTGATTGGCTGGATGTAATGATGCTCTGGTGTTTCGGTGGATGACATGACGAACCCCTGATTTAGGCTCGCATAGTCAATAGCTGTTCGTGCGCGGGAGGACTTGCGTACGAAAGTAGTCGGTCCATGTCTAGGTCGACACCCACGGCAGATAAATTTGTCAACTATCCTGGTGTCGCGGTCACTTTTGAATCCCGCACACACGATATGAAACCACCTCATACATCCATCACAATTTATCCAAGTCACGGCCTCCTCGTCTTCACTGTCAGACGCGATTCGATCGAGGTTACAAGCTGCGCAGGTTGCTTGGTTAGAACTGTCGTTATCGGAGTCTTCCTCTTTCAAATCGGACGTAGGCACACTTTTTGGACGTTGGAGTTGTGCCGATGGTGTTTCCTGGCCATTAGGTCCATTTGCTTGTGCATTGTTATGATGTTGATCTGGAATGTGGTGTGGATCGATCAAGTCATCCTCAAGGGCGGGACCCATCAATGGGGGTAGAGACGGTCCAGAGAAGCCATTCATTAGTGGTCTTCCCGTGAATGCGGAACCGTCAGACCTCGATCGAATGCGTGATGGGGTACCATTATTGTTGTTCCTGAAGAAAGCAGAAGATGGTTTGTTCTCCGCAGTAATATCCCATCTTTTCGCCCACAGGTTAGCAGTATCTGTGGCCCATTTAACGCCGAGCTGCTGGCCGTTCGCTAGCTCATGCGCAGCCAGCTGCTGTGGTCCTGAGCCGTCTTGGAGGGGTGGAAAATTGCTGGGTCTCGCAAAATTAAGCAACAACTCTGCATCGGTTTTCATGCTATCAAAGGTGGAAACATGGCTCGTAGCAGGCCTGGAAGCTCCCATTAGCCAGGTAGGTGATGGAGCCTTTTCCGATCGAGCGCGTTTGGATGGCCGTTCAGACTGATCTGGAGCAGGTGCGTGATGGGTTGTTGGTGATATGGCAGTAGGATGCTCATCGTAGGCAAGAGGCGCAAAGGTTGGACTTGTCGCGAGTGCAATGGTGGCCAGAGTATCGATGTTTGAGCCGGTTCTTTGGTGGGCGACTTTGCTAACGGGGTTTGTATTTGCGTCGTTGCTGGATGAACCGCCAGAAGAGTAGTGGTGACTAGAATGATCAAGACTCGTCCGTCCATCCTGGGAGGCATTACTCCACCCATTTTTCAATGAGGACTCTTTCTCTCTAAATGTGTCATATCGGGGTTGCTGAGGGGCATCGTTGGGATGGACGTCGCGGGTGGAGAAGGATGAGATATGGACGGGAGCGCGAGGTGAGATCGACTCGATGGCATGTCGTGGCGGGGAGGGAGTGCGATAGCGTGATGGCCGGACGCTGGATGGATTCCGAAAGGACAACGTATTCGCCATGACGGCTTTTTGGAGGTGTTAGGCTCGCCGAGAGGGGTCGAATTGTCGAATCAAATGTATTGCGGTCGGTTTCGCGTTGTTGATAGCAAAGGCGGGGAAGGCAGTGTTGACCACACAGGCCTAACAACTGACGATAGGGAATGCGCGAGGACGCATTCCCGATCGATCAGGGAGTATTACGGATTCGGGATTATCGGTGGGAGTGAAGCTATTCCGATGGATAGGGTGAGGGGGATGGGAGGCGGAGATGAGAGTAGAGGTGAGGAAAGCGGCTGGTTTGGGGGAACGGCTCCGAAGGCGGTTGTCCGCAATGGAGAAAGGAGGCTAAGCGAAACGGGTGATGGATTGACCTGGGCGGCGCTTGGGGACAATTCCAAATCAGAGCTCTTAGCCACCGTGGACGGCAGCCATAGAGTGACAGCTGTGATGATATTAAGGGCTTTTGAGTGTTGACGATCAGAACAAGATATGCAGATTGCAAATTGAAGTTGCGGTGGGAGCGACGAGGAGAAGTTGACGCAAGCGTTGTGACTGGTATGGGCAATACACGACGGTGGGTTAATTACACCACTAGGGCGACCTGCCCACACCCAGCTCCGGAATACAATACGGTATTGCTCGTACACTTCCACCACATCCCGCTGCGGCCCGTCCTGCACGAGCAATATAAACATCGTCGGATTCTCCCTTGATCAATTTGGGAGCAGATTCTTTATACTAATTGTTTAATATAATTTCTCTCTCTGCCATCTTGCCCCGAAAATGGCTTCTCCATTGTGTTCTGAGAGAACACACCCCATCCCAAGTGCTGCATCGCATGGGCTTCCAAATTCTGTTCTGCCTCCAAGGGTCATACAGCAATATATCGGGGCTATATATCGATAGCAAACTACCATCTCCACATCTCCAAGGAAAACATGCCCGCTACCACCATGGAAATGCCTCTCTGCCTTTCCAGGTGTTCTGCGTGGAACCCGCGTTTCAGATTCGCGTCTTCATTGTCCTTCCGCAAGATGCCGTTTCGCACCATTGACCACGGGCCTTTTGTCGAGTACAACTCCCTCGTTTATGATTTTGATACCGGCGGGTTTAGCCAGCTCAGAACCCGTATATCTAGACATAAAGACATTCTTGGTAACAGTGCTCCTGAGCATTGTGCGGTATCGCTTTCATTCACAATTCGCGTGTCGAGCGTCCACGATGCTTCGATGCTCTTAGGCCTGAGGCAGGTAACTATTCTCAACACGTCACCACGCAGCCAATTAACCTTGGAGCTTCTGTTGGGCGAACCTTTGTTCATATATTCTCAGCGAAGAGTTTCGATGTTCAAGCGTTGTTTCCAGGGTCTCTGAGTTAGGACTAGCCCGGCCAAGTGGATGACATAATCCACGCTGGTCCCAAAGAGGCAATGGCCCATTCTCAATCCACTATCTTGTCATTGAGGGTTTGAATCATATCAATGTAAAAATAAATATTGATGAAAATCTTCAATAATTAAAATAAAGTATATTTTTTAATTTAAATATTAAAAAGAGTTTTTTTGAGTAAATTATAATAATTCGTCATTTTAGCAGCGGTGTGATTAGCCGAGTAAGCAGTGTAATTATCAATCCCTCTTGTCACGATCTCCCGCCGCCGGCCGTGCCTAGTTTTCCTCCCGTCCATCCCCAGCTACCTATATCCGCAGTGCATCACCCGTCTGCCCACTGTCCCTTACGCCAACTACCAAACACACTACAGCGCGTCTCTGGCCCCCCAGGCAAATCTCCGTCTTTGTACACGAACCTCGCTTCAGAGATATGAGCCGCAGCAGCAAGCTTGCCCCGGAAGCCAACAGGTACTAGAAGCTATCTATCTATTCGTCTACCACCCGATACCTCCCTTTGGTGCGACGAGTATATACCGTTGGGAATATATGTATATGTATAGCGCTAACATCGCGTGGCAATCTAGGATCCTTTTCGTGAAGAACCTCAGGTGAGTCCAATACCACGTCCGTCGTCACCACGGAAGAAAGGAATTCCCCACGCGACAACCCAGAGATACATATATCTTCCCCACGAATCCCCCTTCCCGCGGGTCCTACTCCATATGCGATGACAATTAAAAAAGGAAAACAAGAAGAAGAAAATAAACTCTAATAATTTCGCCTTGAAATATACAGCTACAACGTTACCGCAGAGGAGCTGTTTGATCTTTTCGGGAAATTTGGCCCTATTCGGTAAGGCAACAACCATTTCACTCTCTCCGGGTCTCCTTAGGGCCAACAGACCACTTTTAGCACAGGGGACATACCTACTGACTCGTGATGTCGGCGGGGAACTATATATAGTCAAATACGCCAGGGCATTGCGACAAACTCGAAGGGCACTGCGTTCGTCGTGTACGAGGATGTTGCCGATGCAAAGCAGGCCTGTGATAAATTGAATGGTTTCAACTTCCAGAATAGATACCTTGTCGGTTAGTTATAAACAGACACCTACATAACCTACATACTCTTCCACCCTCCCCTGTTCGAGATGGGAATTTGTCATCGGGCAATCAACCAGAGCAGCAAGCTTGATATTTTGCTACGCTGGATATAGCAGACTCACTGACCCCCTCTCTTTTTCAAACTACAATTTAGTTTTATACCACCAGCCTGAGAAGATGGCCAGATCGAGAGAAGATCTGGCCGCCCGACAAGAAAACCTGGAGCGACTAAAACAACAACACGGCATCGACTGATATTTGCGGCTGACTCTCTCTTGCTTCTCGATTTTTATGTTTACATTTACCTGCCTCGCTTTCTTGTTGATTATTTCATTTGCCCCCCCGCGTTTTATCGTTATCCTTTTTGTGTGCCTCTCCTTTCCTCTTTCCTCTCTTTCCTCACCTGTTCCCCATTTATCGTCTGATTTCGAATATCGTCCCGTTCGCTGCATCCCTCGTTTTTCCAGCGGTTAACAAATCGTTCTAAAATTGCCTATTTCAGGTACATTTACCCCTCCTCCTACTTTCTAGGAGTTTCTATCTATTTATTTACTTTGCCGCGAATTTTCGTGGGACTCGGAGGGTGCACGTCAACTCTATCCTTGGGAGAACGCGGGACAACATTTGGGCGTTTTTTATTTTTTATTTTTTATTTTTTTTGAAAAAAAATCTTTCTTTTGTCGTTTCTACACCCAACCCAAATTACATTTATGATATTGACGCGTCAGACTCATGTTTATCACGATTAGTACTGCTATTTATGTACCCTGATAAGTTTTATTTACAGGAAGGATCTGGCAAAATGTTCAATGAAATAATATGCAATAATATAACTTACTTTTATGCAAAATGAGCTTGGAGCAGGATACAAGGGGGAAGTATCACCTTCCATGCACTGCACTGACTGTCCTTTCGGCTAAGAATGCTGCCCAGCTGAGAGCTTCTACCCTGAAGCGTCAATGTGATCTTGGCCGCCATATCATGGATTGAATTTCGAATCACTTTCGTTTTTGAGTAAAATCATAAGTTCTGCTCAACAACTTCTTAATTCCCTTCTTCAACTACTCAGGCATCTACAGATCTGTGTTTTTGTAGTAAGATCGGAATGCTCACCGCGGCAAAGGCAGATCACCTGACACCGCCGAAGCCATCCGGTGACCTCAGCACTCTCAACCTCAAAAAACAATATGCACTGCAGACACAGATAGAACTGAGCAAAATCCGATGAGGCAGTGGGTTTATGCTCATCAGCAAAGCTCCCACTGCATGCACGATCGTCAGAAGAAACCATTCATCCAAAATGGAATAAATTCAGTATCAATCAATCAACCACAACTAGCCCTGGCTCGGCAATCGGGTCTGGAATCGAATACCCTTTCAACTAGCTGAGCTCAGCAACCCCGTTTCACTCATTGACCTCAAGGTGGTCAAGGCGGAAAAAGAAGGAGAAGAAGAAAAGAAACAATCAAAAACATAAATCCAAAAAGAGAGGTAAAACAAGGGGGTAGAGGTGAGCAAAGAGAAGAGGAAGCTAAGCAAAAGCACAGCGAATCATCCGACCGTTCACACGCTACATGCATTCGATTCCTAGGCACCAGTCTCCGCCTAAATACTTTCTCCTCGCGAGGCAGGAAACATCACCCGTCTCCAGCTGGCGGATTTCCGTGTTTCTTTCATAATACCACCTAGTGCCAGCTGCTGGCCATGGCAGAGTCAACACAGACTTCACACCTCGTCACCGCCATCGCTCTTGCAGCATCCCAAACCCTCCTACGTCGTCAACATCCACTTCCACAATATTTTCTGCATCA
>NW_001813980.1:1747606-1750566 GCF_000149585.1 Histoplasma mississippiense
GCTCCTCGGCTCCTTCGCGTTAATCGTGCAGGCTGCACTGGGAGCCCTCGCGTTGCTGGCTCTGGTGTACAAGCGATGGCGAGAACGGCCACAGCGGCCCGTGAAGGTATGGGCGTTCGACGTGTCCAAGCAGGTCTTCGGTTCTGTCCTGCTGCACCTAGCCAACCTGCTCGCATCGATGTTTTCTGCTGGCCAGATACCCGTGACTGCGACTTATCAGCCCAACCCGTGCTCGTATTATTTGCTGAATTTGGGGATTGATGTATGCTGTTTTATTCATTCTGATACCTTCTTCCCCCGAGACACTATCTCTCTCTTGACCTGAAATCATCCTAATCACAATATACAGACAACCTTGGGCATCCCCATCTTAATCCTGTTCCTCCGCATCCTCAACCACGCCGCGCTGTACACCCCTCTCGCCAACCCGCCCGAATCCATCGAATCGGGAAACTACGGCCGCCCACCGAGCGCCTGGTGGTGGTTCAAGCAGTCCATGATCTACTTCTTCGGTCTGCTGTGTATGAAAACCTGCGTCGTCGTGCTGATCCACATGCTCCCCTTCATCGTCAAGATCGGCGACTGGGCCCTCCGGTGGACAGAGGGCAACACCGCGATCCAGATTTTCTTCGTCATGCTTTTGTTCCCTGTCATCATGAATGCGGTGCAGTATTACATCATTGATATCTTTATCAAGAAGCCGATCCCTGTTGTGAGGTGTGAGCGAGTGCCGGGTGGAGATCTGGATGGCATTGATAGCGATGATGATGGCGTTGTTGGTGGTGCTGGTGCTGGCGGTAGGTTTGATGATGCAGGGATACAGCGGCGGGATGACGATCGACATCGACGAAGGGGTTTGCTGGCGGGGATTGACGATGAGGATGCTGAATTTTCGAGCGATGAGGGAGACCGTGTCGTGTTTCCGGATGATGACGAGCGCGGGGTGAAGCATTCGTTGGAGGCTGGTGATAGAGGCAATGGTGCCACGACTTGATTAGTGCATCCATCCTGATTTCATTTGAGAGATACGCAATCACTACGCTTTTGTTTTGTTGTTGTTTTGTTTTTTGTTAATTGTTTTATTTTCGTTGACATACCCCCTTCCGCCCCTTCTTTGCTGATTTTTTCTTTCTTTTTTTCTTTTTCTTTTTCTTTTTTTTCGGTTTTCTCTTTCATGAAAGAATACCCAGTGCACATTATTCTGTACTTTACCTTTCTGCTCTACTGCATTATTCCATGTGCGGGATGTTTGGCGTGTTGGTGAAAGTTCTGACATGTTTGTTGTTTCATTTCTTTTCTATTCTGCATTAACATTGTCGTCTTCGTCGCCGTCGTCTTCTTCTCTTTGGCACTCAAACGCTACTTCTTTCCTCTCCTCTCTCCTTCTTCACGGAATCCAACGCGCAGTCAGGAAAACATTGCATTGCATTGCATTTTATATTGTCTATGGTTTTCAACCGTACTTTACCACTCTTATGGGTGATATTCTACGCCCCGTTTTTTCAATTGGGGGGGGGGGGGGGGGGGGGGGACGAGGATAATGTGACTTACCATGAATCATCTTTACATACATATTCATATTTTATCTATTGAGACGCTTTTAGGAGGCCTCTAGCTTTCTCTTTTTCTTTAAATTATTTCCAGGTGCTGTTGCGGTGAAGCTCTGGCGCCGTTGTGTTTATATAGTTGCCAACGATTTTGTATCGTAGGTACGTCAAAAAAAAACCTTGATCTCGGCAACAAAGATCACATGACACAACAATCTTGCAGCCTCAGGCATCAATTAAATTTTACTCCGTCAGAAAATTGGACAACCCCAAGCAATTTATCATTCTCGATATTTCGTCTATAAAAGTATGGATGAATTTCTATTTCCCACAATCTAGATACTTTATTTTATTTATTATCCCTTCCTTACCTCCTCCTATTTGTCTCCGCAAGTTGATCATCCAAAAAAAAAAAAAAAAACATTACTATAGCACTATCCCCCAAACCTAATGCCCTCAAAGCAAAAAGTCCGCGTGAAGCAGAAAAAGCCAGCAGCAGCAGCATCTGCACTGCCAACGATAGAAGCAGGCTTTTTCGTCGATACTCACGGCGCTTCGGACGGGGACGACTTCGCTGACAATGCCATCAGCGAAAGTGAACAAATACCCAAGGATGCAACGGAAGAGACGCTTGAGCGGTTACTCTTTGGCGATGCGGCGGGGTTTCATGATGCGCTAAGGGATCGGGATGCTGGGGCTATGGAGATTGCGTTGAGGGATGGTGCGAGTGAGGGTGGAGATGGAGGCGTAGAGGAAGAGGAAGCGCAAGAGGAGGGCGGCTTGGAACATGTGGATGATGCGGATGTAGGTTTTTACTTGCTACAGATATAATAATAAACGTATCGTATCTGCTTTTCCCCCTGATCCTGTCGAGCGCCGCACGATCGAAAACTCTCCTTATACTGACGTGTGTAGCTCTTCTTTCTAGACTCCGGTACGGCGGGTGTGGACGATACCAAGCTGCCAATCGCGCAGAATGCGTCGAATGATCAGCGTGAGAACGAACCGCCTGCGGCGTGGGAAGACAGCGATGATGAACGCATCACTGTCTCCCTGGCGAAAAATAATCGGCTGCGAAAGCTACGACTCACGGCAGAGGACGATGTCGTCACGGGCTCGGAGTATATACGGAGACTACGCAAGCAGTATGAGCGGCTACATCCTGCTCCAGATTGGGCGAACATGTCCGCTAGAGCAGGTGGGCGAAGAGCCAAGAGAGGGGGGGCAGGCGCTGCACAGTCGGATGATGAGAGCGATTTTGGCTCTGATCATATGGATACTGGCACTGATGGAGAGCAGGAAATGGCCCTACAGCCGCTGGCGCGGCTGTTGCAAAATGCTGGAAATCTTACAAGGGGCGAGGATAACGTCAAGAGCGGTGGGAAGCGGAAGCTCCGCCAGGAGGTACTGGAT
>NW_001813980.1:1751990-1798888 GCF_000149585.1 Histoplasma mississippiense
AACACTTGGTCGTATGCACAGGGAAGTTCACTGGGATTACCGAAAAGAATAAATGTACTTTGTAATGTCGGTCGCCCCCCCCCCCCCCCCCCCCCCCCCCCCCAAATGGAATAGAGATGGAAATACCCTTTCATGGAGATAGTAATTTATTATGTTCAAAACACACAGGCATTCAAACAGGAGCATTCAAACCAGCAACTTTCATATAGAAAAATCCAGACTGAAGTTCAAACACAAGCCGATCGCAAGGAAACGATAACACAGGAAAAACCCCGCAACACTTCTAATTACCAATGGCATGGATTTCCATTCTTTGCTTGATGTACCAGTTGCCTGCTCAATGCCGCAATAATCCTTCCTAACCGCTCCATGTGTCTCTCTGCATTGGGAATGAATGGTCCAATTTGATGCATCGTGAGAAAAGGACCCGAGGACCCATCCCGGTCCCCTTGAAGATACGCCACATATTCTTTGGTGTATGTAGCGATTATAATGTAGATTTCATGGCGATCCTGGCTAATCATGCATCGCCTGGGGCCAGTTAACGTTTTCGTTACAATTGCTCGTGAATAAATCCTCTTACCGAAAATTCGATCTATCCCCTGTACTTGGTTCATCGTAGATCCAAGCAGCCATCTGCGGCACTTTCTTGCATCCATGGTTCGGCATTTCCTCTAACCTGAGATTTAACTTCCAGGATGGCTAATGATCGTGGCGTATTTTCAGTAAAGAATGCGAGGTGGCCGTCCGTTCGTGCCTCATAAAGGCTTTCCTTGTCGAGAGATTTGTGTTGTCTAATGCGAAACGCTTTCCGCTCAAGAGACCATCTTGCATTCGTGAAACCAGGCATCCGCATGCATAATCCTCGCAAAAGGAGAATGAGAGCTGTGTTCACGATCTGCTCATCTTTAACCAGGGGCAACCACTTTGCCTCATCACTGGTTACCGGTGAAATGGACTCGATGACACTTCTCAACCCCAGAGATTGAGGGGATCCGACAGAACTCATGTCGTCAATGTATAGCTCTTTCATTTCGTTCTCGAGGGATCCCACCTCCAGGTCGTCTGACCCCGGATTGGGGCTCCTCGAGGCACGACTGGGTGTGGAAGGAGGAGAATTATTTTCCCCCGCAGCCTTGCGTTGCAGCCGAGTTGTAACATTAAAAAACACCTTCTTCGTTTCCTGTGGCCCAAGTGTTGAGTTTTTTATATCGCGCTGGAAGTCGTAAAGCAAGTCAAACGTTCCTAGATCGGTCTTCCCATCGAATCCCTTTGATATCTCTTGGAGGTATGGCCCCCAGTATTTGCTCCAGGCCAGATCCTTAAGGTCTTCGGTGCGGTATTTGATATCATACTCTTTTTCAAGATCGATTTCGTCGGGCGCATACGATTTCCAAAGAACATGTAGCGCCAGAAATTGCGCCTCTTTGATTTTTGATGCCGAATTGAAGGTTTTAAGATCTTGGATTGAGGTTGACTCCACCCCATGTTGATCCGCGAACGTATGCCATTCTTTCGCTGTGGAAGGCAATTCCATGATTTTTTTGCCCATTGCTACAGAGGCTACCGAGAATGTAGGGGGTTTCTAAGCAATTATAATTGAACTATGAGACGATCAGGTCACAAGCGGCGAGGAAAAATATTCAAGAAATATCACTACAGCACCTCGTTCGCCGGAAGGCAAGAGGACAGAAACGCTGCTATTTAACCTCATCGTGGAATCGTCGGATAACTAAGGAGCGCGCGAAGGGGAAAGCCCGTTGGGCATAACGCTCAAGAACGACTGCGTGAGTGCGAAATGCGAAATGGGAGGGAGGGAGGAGTAATCCGCGCCAGGCATGAAACAGCGCCATCTTTTCTTCCCGCTGAGCACTCGAAATAGTTCGGCTCGCGAGCAGAGTCATGATGCGTGTCAATCACATTTTAGCGCCTTCAATGAGAATCCTACAGAGGGGGAGGGGCAGGGGCCTATATATATATATATATATATATATATTATATATGTACTGTACATAGTATATGCGCTGTACAGCCTAGGCGCCTGGTTGAACATATATATCCTGATCAGGACATGGGCGAGGATACACCCGGCGTGCTCTGTCTGTCCACGGCAGGAGGCGTAACCACCAACCCGTATGTGCAGCGTACTTACCGCTGCAGAAGGTTTCCTGGACAACATTCACGCGGATAAAAAAGGCAGTGAAACTTCCTCTTGGACTTGGACACCAACCTTGGAACTGTTCAACTCTTAACTCTCTTCTCTCACCCTGCTTGTTCTCTTACCACAAGTCTCAATATCCCGTTATCTTCAATCTCTGAGTTCATAAAAGAAGGGAAGCCCATTCCTGTAAACAGGGAAGAATACCTTGAGGCTATGAAGGTGTGTGATAGGATTGCGCAGACTTATTATCGGATTCTTGATTGCCCAGCGTGTTACTTTCAAGCGGATGATCCCATCATCAAGGACGACTTTACTGTCACCAACGCCGAACCTGCCTTCTTTTCACAAATGCCCCTTGCCGATCTTCGAGAATACACGTTTGAGCCGCTTGGTTCTAGAAACAGATTTCGCGAGTATGGCGACGAGGAATATCTTTCGGTGGTCGATATTCAAATTGTGAATTTCCTGAGAACTTCATCAAAAGAAACCCCCAAATATGAGATCCTAGGTGAATATGGCAAATGGCATAATGAAAGGCAAGTTTATCACCAGCTTTGGATCCGCACACGAAATACATCGCTAATTCTAGTTTTAGAGCCGCACAAAATATCCGTATGCCTTTGGAGCTTGTAAAATCTCGATCACCCGAAAGATATGAGTGGCGGACGCCATTTATATGGGGCCAGAAAGACCTACCTCATACAGTCATCCTGTCATTTCAGGCTACTAGCTCGCCCGCGCCTATCATGCGAGGGGAGTTGTTATCCATCCTCAGCGTGACCTGGTGGAAAAACAAGGTCATCATTGGGAAGGGGCACAAGTTCATTCCGGTATGTGTTGTCGCCCAGTGGACTGACTATTTGAAGTCGGAAGAACAAGATGTTGAGTATGATTTTCCATCAGATCCTTCTGGTATCCATTCGCACCGGCAAATTTTCGAACCGTTGAGGCCTATTACGATGGGTCCAGATTTTTTCTACGATATGGCAAGCCTGTTCCTATGAACTTCACCGAGTCCATAGAAGACCGTATTAAGGCTTTCGAATGGGCAATTCGATGGCTTCTCTCCTCCCCACTTGGGGATACCCGAAACTTGGAATCCATAACCAGCATGGGATGAGGAGTCAGGTCGGGACCAGGCTGATACGAAGAACAAGGAGCCGCTGTCGTCCTCCGCCCCTGCGATGACCGGACCAGTGACTTTCAAGTGCACCTCCTGTATTTGACCTTACCTGATTGTTAGTATCTAGCTCAAAAGGAATGGAGGTTTTCAACAACGGCGACAGATACGAAATCTGGATTTCAGGTGGCTTTCTTTGGATGGCCGCGCAATTGCATGCTGAGAAACTACTCGAGCTGAGACGGATGACAGATGTCTCAACTGAGTGGCGTGTTCTTCCTTCCTGTGTTCCTTTGCTCTGCATTTTGGTCTCTTCTCGCTTTACTTTCTTTTATACTTCCCCTTCTCTTGCATCATTCCTTTCCTTGTGAGTAGGCCGTAAGGCATGTTAAGTTTAATGAAAATGTTTTTATTTGGAAGCTTCCACCCTCCCACCCTGTGGCGGGAATCAATCAGGCAGACGAGAAAGGGATGAACATATTTTTTTAGATTTAAGACAGACCGCTTCCGATGTACTTCCATTCCCAAGAAGCTAATAAAAAGACGAGTTAACAAAAGGGAAATAGAGACTGGTCTATATACTCTGTATACTGACTCTGATACATCATTGGCCACTCTTTTTGTTTGTCTTCTCCATCCTTGTACAACAATCACAAGACAACCGCCCAGCCCCTAACACATTTTCTTAATTGAGTCCTTATTCCTAATCCCCACCAAATTACCTTGTTTAACCCTCTCAAGCGTCAAAGCCGCAATAAGCGCCGCACCAACGCCAGACCCATCCTCCGCTCCGCTCATCACAACCCGATCCGGTTCACTATCTGGCCAGTCAAGGATCTCCCGCAGGGCTCTGGCGCCCCTGGCCTTGAAATGCGGGTACTTCTCGAACACCGACCCGTCCGCTCCGACATGGCAATGGGTGATATTTTTCTTCTTGCAGATGGCCGCAACACCGCAAGCGGAGAGGCGTGCGGCACGTGTGCCGATCAATTCCGCCAGGCGTCTGCAGAATTCTAGCTCCGAGGGCAATGCGTAGATCCCCAGGGTGCGTTCGAAGAGATCTCGCGTTTCTGACAGGTTCTCGAAGGGATCTTCTTCGATGAAGGCTAGGAAGGAGGAGTCCAGGGAGTATGGTTTACGTAGTTGGGATACGTCCTGGTTAGCAAATATAAGCTTTCCCTTGTTGTCGTAGAGGTCGAGGAGGACAAGTCGGAAGATCTCGCCGAGGTAGAGACCTGCTGTCATTTTTTCGAAGGCTTGTTGGCCTGGGTCGGGGTGAGTCGCGGTCAATGATTACGTCATACTGCGTTCGGGGGAGGACAATGAGTTCGTTGTCGAAGGCGCCGTATTCGCAGTTGATAGCGACTGGGGTGTCGGGAGGTAAATTGTAGTGGGCTATTTTAGGGATAGAGCCCGCATTTTCCATGTAGGCGGCGTTGACGCCTGTGCCGAAGATACAGCCGATTTTCATCTCTGGGTCAGTGTAGGCGGAAGCAATAAGTGTGCCAGTCGTGTCGTTTACTAGAGCGGCAACTTTAATGGGGAGACCCTGTAAAGTAATTAGCACCATATAGCCAAAGAAAAATGGGGAAAGAGCTGAATTTTTAACCTTCTTAGCCAAAGCTTCTTCTAACATTGGGACGACGTCTTTGCCCTCGACGCCGTCAATATCAAAACCCTTGGTCCATCTCTGTAGGACACCGTGGTCAACATATTCTTGAGTAGCAGGGTACGAAAAGGTAAAGCCCAGCGGCAGGTCTGGCAAAGCCGTGCAACCGTCATGGTAGTATTCTATGAACTGCTGTACACAGTCGGCAATATATTCCCATAGTTCTGATGATTCACCGCTCTTGAGCTCTTCGGGGATTCGATACTTGGACTGTGTGACATCAAACTCGCCCTTCTCTTCGGAGAGCTCAATTTCGCAGACGCGCAGGTTGGTGCCCCCCATGTCCAGAGCCAGAAATGTACCTTTCTCATGGCCAGTGGGAAATCCCAGAACCCAAGTCACGTTCATGGGCTGGGGAGGAAAGTGAATCAGTAACTAATAATTGGATCACTTCTCTGTATGAGGGGCGCGGATCAGGAACGCAGGGTTGGGAAATTTACAATGTTTCCGCCTTCGACACTGAGGCCTTTTTCATCCACATTGTTAGAATACGTGGAATATCTAATTCATATTTTAAAAGCTGCTCTCAATCGTAATCCATGCCCTCTCTGCTGCCCACCTAACCACCTCTGCTTTTCTCGTGCGTAGATATCTATCCATTGGCATTGGACAAACAAAAGGGAATAAAAGAAGCTCACCCTTCTGTAACTCCTTGATGAAATGCTCAACGATCTGCTTCAGCTTCTCCTGGTCAACTGTGAAGAGCTCTTCCAGCGTCTTGAGCTGGTCAAGCACATCCTTCGGCATATCAGCCATTGATCCTAAGATGAAGCTTTGTTAGCCCTCGTCGCTACGTTTTCGCATTGACATATGACCACATATGCATGACTGCCCACTACATGGCTCAGGCGTATTCTAAAACTGGGACGTATAACTGGGACTCACTGGCAAATACTCACCCTTCCGGGAAGGTTTTCGGCGGGGTGTTATAGCCATTGTGACCTCGGCGAATGGCCTTAAATGGGAATATATAACGTAGGAAACAAACGTCTATTGAATAACCCAGAGGCCGGATACTTTGATGACAGGTTGCGATCAAGAGATGAGGGAGGAATTGGTGGTGGTAGAGAAAAAGTGGTTGGGATCGAGGTTGTTGTCCCCAGCGTGCCCCACAAGCAACTTGTTGGCGGTCTGGTTACATCCATGGATATTATGACGACAGTGAGAGTAGTAAGCAGCCTGCATGGAGTTCGAAGCAACAGCACCAGCACGAGCATTCCTACGCTCTTCAGTCCAAGGTCGCAAGCATGCTAGATATCTATTGTGCCCCTGTTTTTTAACGCTTATATCATTCGTCCCTAGGGTTACTCTAATTTTAAATCGACTACGGATTTAACATATCACTTCGACTTTTCTAGATACTAAGGAATCGCCATCGTTATTAATGTAGTAGGAATTGCAAATCTTGCGGGAGAAAATCGAAACATCAAATGCTTCTAACTAATGAGGATATGTAGTCATAAATTTAAACGCTCAGCATGTTGGTCATCATCGTCGTTAATTCTTCATAATTCCTGGTCTAGGCCCATAATTCTATGCGAGACAAGGAAACAAGGGCTGTCCAGTACCTCCCCGAGTACTCTCAGGCAGGGTCGAAACCTGATGTCCCGAGTTACTTTGTTGTTTCTGTCTCCTAGCCAGTTCCCTTATTAGGTTCCGTGGTTGGCGGTGGAGAGGATACATCCTGGTTTACTGCACTATCGCCGGCAGATTTCGCATCTGGCTTGCTTTGTTGCTGGGCCACAGGGTCGGGTTGTTCCGATCCGGAAGGCTGGTTGTCCTCCTTCTCCATTTCGCGATTGATTTCAACCCTGGAAGTGGCTGGGGATTCACGCTTGCCTGGTCCTTCTGGTCCTTCTGCTCCTTTTGCCGTTTCCACCTTCTCCCCTATATGTAGCTCTGAACGGACTCGCGCCTCGTGGGATCGCGATATTTGCAGAGTGTGCTCCACTTCTCCTGCCAACCGTTCGACCTCATCACGTAACTGTTCATCCTTGGAGCGAGCTAGTTTTTCTTTTTCCTTATTCGTCAAACCTGCCTTTTTAGGATTTGTCCGCGCCCATAGTTCCTCCAGCTCCTCCCGCCAACCCAACGCCTCTGCGAATTTCAGCACACCATCGTCACACTCACCTAGTAGCAAAACATCATCTGGCCTGCTACCGAGGCCCCCAACCCTATTGAGATTAATCAGAAGGCGAGGACACCCATCCCTGCACAGACTAGGTAAACTAGCGAACGGCTGTACACTCAAACTAGTGCCCATAATGATGCACAGGTCTGCCGCAACAGTGAGCGTGCGGTTCATGAAGAAAGTCTCTGGCAGGGGCTCTCCAAAGAACACAATATCAGGTTTCACTAGCCCCTGACATCCGAGACACCGAGGCACATCATCTGCATCTATAGCCTTGCGCATTAAATCTTCGGGGAATGAAGCTTTGCAATCGATGCATCGGTGGGATGCGTAGCTTCCATGTGCTTCCACAATCATTTCCCCCGGTACACCTGCTTCCCGTTCCAGACAGTCGATGTTTTGAGTGAAGAGCTTGAGTAGACGGCCTTTATCGTAGAGGAGTTTGATAAACGAGTGGGTGAGCGTTGGCCGATAGCGGCCGGGAAACATCTCCTTGGACAGGGCGTAAAAGGGGAATGGATTTTTGCGGAAGTAGGAGATATCAAATACGGCTTCTGGACTCGGGAGGTTTAGACGGGCGAGATTTGCGTAGACTCCCGTATCCGGAGAACGGAAGTCTGGGATTCCTGCGGCTGTGCTAATTCCCGCACCAGTCTGTGTATAGTCGGATGGCGAAATGTTAGAAGGGATCATATATGTATGGCATGTAGGGATCATAAACTCCTTACCAGGACCACAATCCGTCGAATATTCTTTTCTTTAATATACTCAGCGATCCCTTCGAGCGAGCGGGATTTCAGGGTTGTTGGTGGGGTGCTTTCGTCCAAAAGGACAGAGCTTTCATTCCCCATTTTTGGTGAGCGGCGAGGGGGCGAATAGCCCTTTTTATTCCTGGGTCTTCGACGACGGCCTATTTTTACGTTTCGGGAGTGATTCGTAGATATTGAATTCTGAAAGAGAGACTTTGCCGAACAGAGCTGTCTTCTGGTTCAAACTGACGAGTCGGAGCGGATAGTAACGAGAGAAAGTCAAGGCGGAAATCTGAACGAGAGAAGAAGAAGAGGCTGAAAAAAGCGAACCGGAAATGCTTGGTGACTTATTATAATGAATGAATTATATATAATTCCGTTGCCTCGTTTGCTTCGTTATTTGAGGTTTGACATCGCTTGTTTCGCTTGGTCCCGCGGCTAATTTAAATATAAATATCCAGCCGCCTGTGTCTTGGCTGCAGTTGATGTTCGACAAACAATTTTTGTCAATATAATCAGAAGAGACCTGGACGGATGTTTCTATGCTGCACCTTGGATTAATTACATATCCTAAGACTCCATTATGGACTTCAGCTTAGAAAGTCTCGATTATCTAAATCGGGTCCATCAAGGAATGACCCAACCTGCCAGGACACCCGTTGCTCCCTCGCCCACCGCCGTTGTCAATGGCCATTCTGACCTGGCGGCCAAGGACAGGAAACAAGATGACAAGCACACGAAGAATACTGCACCTCAAACCAGCGATAGCCGCGAAACTCAGCAAGTCAATGGCCACGGTGATTCCACACACAATACCAACCTTGAGAACCCGCCTGACATTTACAATGCGCGCACAATTGCCGATATCAAAGCCACCTTATCCCATCTCCATGACCGTGAAGCTGCAGTAACTGCCCGCCTCGATGCACTCGTAGCTTCGCAAAAAGACTTCTCCCGCGAACTAGGCCGACTGGATCTGCTCCGCGCCCAACTAGGCTCGCAAGTAACCACTACTCGCGCAATCAGCCATGGCATGCTTGCGGACGCTGCTAGGACCGCGGACCGCATCTCCAGCGCCGTCAAGCGGCTCGATCTCCAACAATCGCGTGTCAAGGCTACACTGGACGTAGTGGAACAAGTAGTGGAGTTGAAAGCGTGTGTGCTAGGCGTCGCTGGGTCCATGGGAGCATCGCAAGACTGGGAAATGGCTGCGAGTTACATGAACCGTGCGTCGAAGATCCCCAAGGATGTCATACTGGGTGATTTTGCAGTGGAGATCGTGCCTACTGCTGAAGTTCCGGATCCGCCAAGTGTGACGCTGGAGAATGCGGCGGAATCGCTCTGCGGGTTGTTCCTGCGGGAATTTGAACGGGCAGTCAAGGACAACGATGATGCGAAGATCACGAGGTTTTTCAAATTGTTTCCGCTTATTGGGAGGTCAGCTGTTGGGCTGGATGTGTATGGGCGCTATGTGTGCCAGGGCGTGGCGACACGGGCAAGGGCTAATTTACATTCTGGAGCGGGTGGGGAACTAAGGAAAGATGGATTCTTTTATGCGAATGCGTTGACCAAGTTGTTTGAACATATTGCGCAGATTGTCGATGGGCATGGTGCTTTAGTGGAGAGACACTACGGTCAGGGCAAGATGACGAGGGTTGTGGAAAGGTTGCAGGTCGAGGCGGATGTTCAGGGGGGTATCATCTTGGAGTCCTGGAGCGATGACCGCCACATTGATCGCAAGTTAACAGATATCAAGTCTTATGCTTTTACGTTTCTTGTACAGAGCTTCCTGCCTGCTCCCCGGGGTATGGGCACACCTCGAGCGAACTCGCCGGCTAGTCGCGATGTAGCTTCACAGCGATCATGTGAGGACGAAGGGGTGGATATGAAGGAGATTGATGGACTTTTGAATGAGATGGCCATTATGCTGGGGAGGTGGTCCTTATATTCCCGCTTCTTAACTGATAAATGCATGGCAAGTCATTATACCTTTTTATTGCTACTTTGACCGGTGCCATTCCCTACGGATAATTGTAGACTAACAAGACTAAAGAACGGTGATGAGGAAGAATTCAAATTACCGGAGTTCCTTGCACAATCAGCGCTGTGTCAGAAGATCAGTGATCGCCTTATCCACCCATTCAACGCAATGACTACATTTTTCCTCCGGCGGTCGGTGGAGAAGGCTTTCCAGTTAGACGAAGGACCCCCAGAATTGACGTTAAACCGACACCAACCCCTGCGCGCTAACCCGCCACACATCACTTCGGCCGTGGACGACATTATGTATATTGTCAACAAGGTTCTTCAGCAGTCGCTCCGCACTTCGCAACACGACGTCATGGCCAGCGTGACGCCAACTCTCGCCCGGGTTCTTGGCACTGATTTCATCGGTATGATCCAGCGCAAGATGCGGGATGAAAGTTATCCCAGAGGAGCTGCAGGTGGCGCTCCATCTGAAACCACCATCATTGCCTTCCTAGTGCTTCTCAACAACCTTGACGTGGCCATCGAGTACATCCAGCGCATCGTGAAAAACCATGTGGAACCCTCGAAACCCGAAATTGGCCGTAATCGACCCGGCGACACCGCAGCCAGCGAATCTCCGCTCGCCAACCTCTTCCCGCTCGGCAACGAGGCCCAGAGAGTAGGCAGCATGCTGAAGTCGTTCTCCTCATCATTCGAGTCCAAAGCCCAGGATCTCGTCAATGATGGGATTCAAGTCTTGTTCAATAATGTCATCAAAGCTCATATCCGACCTATTTTAGCAGAATCATTCCGTGACATTGAGTACCAACCGCGGGATGATGTTGTTAATGAGAACGATGTTGCCAACGGAGAAGGGTTGATGGATGAGGCCGACGGCAACGTCGTTCGTCACCGGTTTGCGATAGCGTGGGCGGATCTGCTAGAGCCGATCGCACGAATTCTTAGTGGACGGGTCTTTGAGCGGCTACTTGGCGTGATTGTGGCGGCGCTGGCGCGACTTTTAGAAAAGCGTATCTGGTCGTATCATGGCCGAGTGAATGCGTTAGGGGCGACGCAGTTGGAGCGGGACGTTATGGGGATAGTTAGTGTAGCGGTGGATGTGGGCCGGGATGATGGTGGTCGCAAAGGTGGTGGCGCCGGGGGTGAGGATGGTGCAAGGCAGTATGGGGGGGCTCGATATCGGCATCGTGAGGCCTTTGGACGGTGTTTACAGATCGTGATGGTGATGGGTATGGAGGAGGAGGAGTGGGAGGAGGTCATGCGCGGCAATATGGAGGATGTGGTTGGTCGATTGAGTGTGGAGGAGCGGGTGAGGGCAAGGGGGATTGTTGTGAATTGATTATGGTTTTCCGAAGGAAGATGTAGGAAGCACAAAGGAGCACGGAGCCCGTTTTGAATCGATTTACTTCCGCATTGGGTATTTTGTAATCGACATGCCGCAGTAAAGCGGATGAGATGTCTTCAAACTTTCAATTGCATCATTTTTGCGTATTTGTGGGAGTGGCTTGATCCTACTTAGATAGATAGCAAGATGGCTCGTTCAATTGAGTGCTTATATTCAGTGAATAATGTAAAGTGTTATCAGAGCTGTATCTACCTACTGAATCATGGGCCTCCGAAACGACCCGGTCAGCACCAGCCTCAACGCGTTGTGGTTCTCCACCAATAATCCGGTTAGAGGGGAGAGCGTTTCCTGTGTGAGACTAAATAATAACTAAACGAAAATAAGCATTCCGTGGCTTTTCCGATAATCCATGGCATCTATATAGCGGGCGGAGCCCAATGGAAGGAAGCTAACTTATCATCAGCTTTTAAGCTTGTTATCAGGAAAGAGATGAGGTTTTTTCTTTTTTTTTTCTTTTGTATGCGGTGATTTTTGTGGAGGCCTGGGCTGGCCGATTATTTAACCTCAGTAACAAAAGAAAAGAAAAAGTCAAAAAAAAAAAATAAAAAACGCTCAATGGCATGTTGTTATCTTTGTGCTCTATTATCGATCTAGTTTGGAGATGGATCAAAAGTCATTACCGACGCTAGAAACTTATAAAAGTACCGCTGTGACAGTACCAGCTGAGGAATAGGGGGGTGGTGCCTAGAGCTGGGCTCTCATTTAGGCGCTGCATCCCCAAAACTCCAGGCAAAGGGAACCCGGAATTACTTACGGTCCGGTATTGAGATTTCCATATGTTCCACAGAAACAGTGGTCGCCACCAGTTTGGACGTTTCAACCCGTTATCGGCCAATCAATGAGCAGAGAGATGAACACGGCGACGTTGTTATTTGTATTCCGTATGCCTGGTATGATATCTACGGCGTAATGTTGAGATACGCATTGAAAAGATGTAGCAAGAACTAGCATTCTCCATGTTAGGACAGAGGACCAGAGTAAGATATGTAGACATATACATGCACCGTACAGGACGACCTAGTGCTGGGCCAGACATGTCCAGCAGAAACACACATGGCCTCTTTGGTGCTTTGCCCATTCGTCCACCTGGTAGCGGCCATGGAGCCGGCGGGAAGTGGGTGATCCGTGGCTTGGCTTCGGGAGACAGATGTTGGAGTTACCAGAATGATAAAAATACCTAGTCGAGTTTAGTTTTATCATCAGGCCCCTAGGTCGTTATCTTCTCCATATCTCCCACGTCTTTATCTCTTCTCTATTTATAGTGTCCGCTTGTTGATAACCAGGTATTATTGAGGGGGAGGACCGATTGATTTTCGTGTCCCGGGATCCAATTAAATGTTTATTTCTTTCGTTATCTCTTCCTTGTGTTCGAGTCTTCGAGCTTATCTTCCGTCTTTAATAACCTCGTAAGAGTAAGAGTCGGTACTCCGACACTCACTGTCCGTAGTTAGGGGTTGCGAACCTGATATATACTCCTGCGTATCTTAGTTCTTAATTTTCTTTATTCACCTTCCTTTTATTTTCCCTACGCCAGACCGCCTGTTCTTCTCCCATTTCATCCCTCGCTGCTCTCCATTCTGCTTGTAAAAAGAAAATTGAGTTTTCAAGCTGTAACTTGTTATACTGGATTTCATTTACTAGGAAATCACCGAAGGGAAATATATGAGAAGCAAAATATAAAATAAAAGAGAGACGAACCCGGTAAACTTACCAACACAGGAAAGGCAGGCAGTAGACCTCCTCGGGGAACAATATGTCGGCTCATCCGGGCCCCTATGTCCCCGACTATGCATCCTACAACTGGATCGGTGCGCCAGCAAACTTCGAGCTCACAACCGATTCGGACCTGGGAGGGAACTCCCGTAAGTTTCCCCAACCCCCAGAAGCGATATCTCCCAAATACACTAACCACCCCGATAAAATCCCAGGAGTCGAAAACTTAAACAAATGGTTCCAACCTGGGGACCAGGCGTACCTAATCGTCGCCTCAGCGATGGTCATGGTCATGATTCCCGGCCTGGGCTTCCTCTACTCAGGTCTCGCGAGGCGAAAGTCCGCTCTCAGTATGATCTGGGTGTGCATGGGGTCCATGTCCATCGTCACTTTCCAGTGGTATTTCTGGGGCTACTCGCTCGCCTTCTCCCCCACCGCAAAGAACGGGTTTATTGGCGATTTGAGAAACTTTGGCCTCAAGAAGACGCTCGCAACTCCGAGTCCCGGGTCGCCACTGATACCGGAGCTGCTATATGCCTTATTTCAGGTGCGTGGAAATTTAATTATGACAGATGTGCAATCTGACGCTGACTTGAGGAGGATTTGGTAGATGCAATTTTGTGCGGTCACTGCCGCCATTGTAATGGGATCCGTGGCTGAGCGTGGCCGTCTGTTGCCTGCTATGGTTTTTACTTTCTTTTGGGCTACTCTCGTCTATTGTCCCCTGACGTGTTGGATATGGAATGTCAATGGGTGGGCTCACAAATGGGGAGTCTTGGACTTTGCGGGAGGCGGTCCCGTTGAAATTGGATCTGGTTTATCTGCGCTTGCATATTCGATGGTTTTGGGTCGTCGCAAGGAGAGCATGATGCTCAACTTCCGACCACATAATGTCTCGCTAATTGTCCTGGGAACTGTCTTCCTGTGGTTTGGGTGGCTGGGATTCAACGGTGGTTCGGCTTTCGGCGCTAACCTGCTTGCTGTCATCGCATCCTGGAATGCCATTTTGGCCGCCAGCTTTGCGGCTATTACTTGGGTACTCTTCGACTGGCGACTCGCTCGGAAGTGGTCTATGGTGGGGTGGTGTTCAGGTACCATATCTGGCTTGGTTGCATCAACTCCTGCCGCTGGTTTTATTCCTCCGTGGGCAAGTGTGGTGCTTGGGATAGTTACGGGAGTCGTAGCGAACTACGCTACAAAAAGTCAGTTTCCTTAAGAATCGGAAATGATTCTCTGGGTATGTCAAATAAGGAGGAAGAAGATTTCAACTAACATTCTCTGTAGTAAAATACTGGATCCGTATCGACGATTCCATGGATATCTTCGCTGAGCACGGCATTTCCGGCATTGTCGGGTTAATATTCAACGGTTTCTTCGCCACCGACGCGATTTACGGGCTCGACGGTGTAAACACGGGAACGGGTGTGGGGGGCTGGCTCATTGGTAACTACAAACAAATGTACATCCAGATCGCCTACATCCTTGCGACCAGCGCGTACACCTTCGTAGTATCCGCCCTAATCGCGTATGCCATCAACGCGATCCCAGGTCTGAAATTGCGTGCGTCAGAACAGGCAGAGCTATTGGGAATGGACGACGACCAAATCGGGGAATTTGCATATGATTATGTCGAGGTGCGCCGCGACTACCTTGCATGGACGCCGCAGAGTCATATACAGAACCAAGGAAGCCATGATGTGTCCTCTGTTCATCTTTATGGAATCAATGAACACAGCGAGATGACAAAGGAGGCCATGGCAGTGAACAGTCGACCAGTACCAACATCAACACCAGCTGATTCAGAGAATAATGAGAGTAAAAACGCTACTCCACAGCCCGCGGGCCTTGGTCACAGCGAAAAGGTAGAAATAGACTGAACCTCTCAGTATTGTTTGGTCATTTTTGCAAATTTATGCTTTTCTTGAGTTTTCTTTTTGTTTTTCCAGAGATCACATACAACATGTCACCAGTCTAGGAGTTATAGTTTTCGATTTCAGTGAGCCTATTTTCCATTTCATACCCGTGTTAGTTATGCTGATTTTAGTTCTCCATATATGCATACCTCGATAATAACCTATATATATATTCCCTCTCATGGTTGATTGTTGATTCAATTCAAAGTTAGAAAGTTGCAACAGAATATCCCCTTGTGGTGTTGGATGAGGTAGTACAAATTAGGCGCGATCCGGCCCGAGTTTCCGCGCGCTTAACCAAGTCGTCGCCAAGTCACTCGTGTTACGTGTAAGATCGGTCAGAAGAAAGATGGGACGTACTTTGTGGCCAGGTCATGCTGTGTTTTCAGCCCAGGCTTAACTTAAACCACGGTTAATTGGAACTCTGGACACCGATGAAATGAGTCCTGCGCCTGGAGATAAAGAGTTTTGGTCATGATAAGGTTCATGAGGTTGGACCATTCAGGATTCGATGGATTTTTTATGGTTATTTTTATTTTTATTTAAAAGGCCGCCGGCTCTTTTATATTCATCGACAGCAGGCGAAACCAAGTGTTTGTTTAACTAGAATGATTGGGCGGTGTAGTATGTGGGGTATGAGGATGTGCTATCGTACAAGTAGAAAAAGCATACAATAATCCGTACTGTACAAAGAATAATAAAAGCACTGATCCTCCCTTTGTCTATTCCGACGATGTAATGAGATATAGTTGGGAAGGGGGAGAGAGGAAGTGGCATGTCAGGAAACCGAAGAGAAAAGATAATATAGAACAAATGTGATCTAAAGCGCGACATACAAAAATATGTAAAAATAGGATAAAGATCTCGTCATTAAATCAGGGAACGCCCACCTAGCTCTCCCACGCGCCTTTGCTCATTCCATACTTCGTAGACAGTCTCACACATTAACACTATACCCACCAATCCTCATGCCAGATATTCCCACCCCACCATTCCTCTTCCGCCACGCCAGATATTTCCGCCCCTCATCAACCCAAAACACCGTACTAGAAATGCAAACAAGGACAAACAGATCCCACAACTTAATCGCCTCCGTCTGGAAAATGCCCTGCAAGAGCGGCAAATAGATAACGCATGCGTGCCCTACCAAAGAGCCAAGGACCGCATAGTTGAACATCTTATTGCCGAATAGCGGCAACTCTCCACGTAGGATGGACTTAGTTTCTGACCGACACGTAAGTGCGTTGAACATGTCGAATAACACGAAACAGGTGAATGTCATGGTAGTGTCGCGACTGGTGACGATGCGCGAGCGAGCCCCCGAGACTTCATCCGTATGGTCGGACATTTCGTGGATGTAGATGGCAAACGTCCCGAGCATTATTAGGAGTGCGGAGGTGAGGACGCGGCGGATCAATGGTTTGGTAAGTACACGGGCATGTTTGGAGCGTGGGGGCCGGCTCATGATGGAGGGATCGACAGGCTCAACACCGAGGGATTGGGCCGGTGGGCCGTCCATCAGGATGTCTGTATGGGAGATGGTGATTAGTAATTTGGGCTGCCTGTCTAGTGTTGAATGGGAGAAGAAGCGGGGAGGAACATACTGATCCATAATATCTGCATCGCATTAAGCGGGTTTTTGAATCCCAGTGTTGTGCTGAAGAGTACAAGGCTCAATGCCGCAACGCTGGTGCTCAGTTGAAATGTGATGAAATTTTGGATATTATAGAAAATTCCCTTGCCTTGCTCAATGGCTCGTAGAATCGTTGAGAAATCGTCATCCGTTAAAATCATATCTGCCGCTTCCTTCGCGACATCGGTACCTAATCGACCCATTGAGATTCCAATGTCTGCCTTCTTCAGGGCAGGTGCATCATTGACGCCATCACCTGTCATTGCAACAACATTCCCGCGCGATTGAAGCGCTCGCACAATTTTCATCTTATGATCCGGACTAGTTCGCGCGAATATGGAAGTTGCAGAAATCGTCTGCGCCAATTCGTCAGTGCTCATGCGATCTACGTCTTCTCCCCTGAGTACCTCTCGAGCCGAGGGTGACGTATTAACAGGCATTCCAAGTTTCCTTGCAATAGCCACCGCCGTTGTCTCCGCATCGCCTGTGATCATTATGACTCTGACTCCGCCAGCCATCAGTTTGCGGAGCGCTCGGTGGACATCTTTTCGCGGTGGATCATTCATCCCGACAAGGCCAGAAAATACAAGGCCTGTATAAAGGTCGTCATCTTTGGACTGGATTTTCTCCGAATGGCCAGGTGTTGGGCTTCGGCTGCCCAATGGACGACTCCCTTTTCCGATATCTCTAACCGGACCGCTTGCGAAGCCAAGTACTCTCAATCCTTCTTTTGCCATGGATTCAGCTGCCTCTCTTACTATCTGCCGTCTCGTTTCGTCTAGAATTACTTCCCGGCCGTCTTTGGTTAAGTATGTATCACAACGCTTGAGAACTTCTTCTATGGAACCTTTAATGTATGCAGTTTCGGGACAACCACCGTTGCCAAATCCGTTCTCCGACAGATGGCTGCCGCCACCAATGACCACTCCCATCCATTTTCGCTCTGAGCTAAAAGGGGTTTCCGCCACACGGGAGCTTATGTGGTCTCGAATATCATCCTCAGCGAACGCATCTAATAAATCTAAAATGGCGACATCTGTAGGCTGGCCAACCCATCGACTTCTAATTGCACCGGAAGTTTGATCCACAGTTGAGGATAATATGGCAGCGGAGGCAGCAGTGGCTGGTGAATTGGCATGCGCGCGGGATAGACGAGCATTATTGGCAATGTTACCGACACGAAGGATAGTACGTGCAGCGGGGCTTGCATTCACCGACCTGCTGTCTCTGTTTACTTCGAAAGGAGCGTCGCAATCGAAATGCCACATCTTCGTAACTGTCATGTGATTGAGCGTCAAGGTGCCTGTTTTGTCACTGCAGACGACGTTGACAGAACCTAACGTCTCAACACTAGGTAACCTTCGAACGATGGCGCCTCTTCTCGCCATTCGGAAGACTCCAAGTGCTAGAGTAACAGTAACGATGATTGGAAGACCCTCTGGGATAGCAGCGACTGCCAAAGATACACCAATGGTGAACATATCCAACAATTTTCTGCCTTGTAATAGTCCGATCAGGACGATTAATCCAATGACTGCAAATGACACGTAACTCAGCTCTTGACCCAGTCGGTCCATTGACAATTGGAGTGGTGTTCGGGGACTTTCGATTTCTCGAAGAGAGGCAGAGATGCTCCCAAATTCTGTATTAGACCCAGTAGCTATAACAATTCCCTGACCATAGCCGGATCGCACCAAAGTACCCATGAAAGCAATGTTATGCTGTTCGTTCAATCGAAGGTCAGTCCCAACCGTCCCAGCGGCTGGTGAATGGTAATAGGGGGAAATGGACCCAGTATTTTCTTTGATTGACTGAAGTGAGCCATTTGCATTACCCAGTGATTCAGAAGATTTGGCAACTGGTTCGTTTTCTCCGGTAAGGTTGGATTCGTCAATTGAAAGGCCGGTAGAGCTGAAGATGCGGAGATCTGCAGGAATTCTATCACCCGTCGAGAATAGAACCAAATCGCCAGGGACCAATTGGCTTGCCAGAACTGTTGTAGATGCCTTTGGAGAGGACGTCACTGGGTGGGGCCCATCCGTCATCAACCCTTGCAGCTCCAATTCTGCTACCCCATTTGCAGTTTGAGGTGCAACATGTCCGAGTGAGTCAAGGTGGTGTACATTGCGAATTAAATGGGCATAATGCGGCACCATCCTATTCAATGCCTCCAACGACTTCTCTGACCTGTACTCCTGCACAAACCCGACACTGACGACAATTGTAACTGCAAGTGCAATGCTGATTGCATCATCGTAATTGCTCATGAAGAAAGAAATCGCAGCAGAAGCCAAAAGCAACAATATCAATGGCTCTTTAAACTGCTTAAGAAATCGCATCCAGAGAGGTTCCGGGTCCTCAGAGGAGAGCTCGTTCGGGCCATCTCGTAGCAATCTTGTATGTGCATCTGCTGGGGAGAGGCCATGAGAAAGCGATGTTTGTAAACGGTCGGCGACTTCCTGTGGACTGAGCCTCGAGTATGTGGATGTGCTTGAAGATGATACGACAGTGCTCTTGCGATGGGGAGAAGGAGTCTGTCGGGAGGAATTAGGGACGACGTAGGGAGGAGGGACTGAGTGAAGCGGGGGCGGAAATCCTGACATAGCTCAGGAGGCGGAGGAAGCGATGCTCCAGTCAGGCATCCCGAGACGGTTACGGGGCTGGCAGAAGCCGGGGTTACAGCGGGAGCAGTGAAGGCATATATCAATCGGTTGGACTTCTAGAAGCCAGCGAGATCGAACGAAAGACGACTAAAGATTCGACGACAAATATTATTAAAGTATTAACACAATGTGTTAGCAGATGGAAATGACGATTGCACGAGAATGGAAATTCGAGTAGCTTCCAAATTAGAATCGCAGATTGAAGGACTTCCTCCGTATCGCTGCAGACTGTGCTAAAGATGTCTTCAAAAAAAAAGATTCACGTCTGGCCTTTCCATAGCTCACTAGGAGTTCTCTGCCAAGCACTGCTGACTCAGCAAATATACCACGTGATTTCCAGCCACCCCATTCTTTGCTCTTTTGGGCAAACCACCCTGGAATTTCAAACAAACGCGCTTCCCATCTCCCAACCCCTCGCCTTTCCTCCCGCCGCCGACTCCTTGTAGACTCATCGCAGCACTCGACTCCAGTTTCGTCCCAGCATCTACCTCTTGGAACAGTCTATCACTCTATATCTCTGATTGGATTTGGATACGTGATTGTATTATTGCCTTCGGGATCGGGACCCGTCGCGCAAGGCCGCAATTTGTTGGACCCTTTTTATTTTTGGAGCCCCAGCGTGTCGATGATCGCGGGTCGACATACTGGTCGCACTGGTTGTTGACTCGCGTTCTCGCATCCGGAATTACTTAAGGAAACATCTACGCTAATCATACGCGACATTTTTAATTCCATACCTTCGCCATGTTTTACTCGGAGACGCTGTTATCGAAGACCGGACCCCTGGCTCGAGTCTGGCTGTCCGCGAACCTCGAACGCAAATTGACAAAATCCCATATTCTGCAATCTGACATCGAAAGCAGTGTCAGCGCGATTGTCGACCAGGGCCAAGCGCCCATGGCGTTGCGGTTGAGTGGTCAGCTGTTGTTGGGTGTTGTCCGCATCTACAGCAGGAAAACTAGATATCTTCTTGATGACTGCAACGAGGCTTTAATGAAGATTAAAATGGTTCGTATGACTATTCACGAATTCTTGGGAGATGAACTTGGTTTTGCTAACTGCCCATTTAGGCTTTTCGATTGACAAACAACAATGATCTCCCCACCTCCGTCACCCTCCCCGCTGGTGGAATTACTTTGCCAGATGTGCTTACGGAGTCTGATCTATTTATGAACTTGGATACCTCTGTTTTGTTTTCACAACCCATGCCACAAGTAGGGTCTGAAGGCAAAAGGCCTGCATCGTCGCTAGGTTGGTCGAGCCAGCTGCTTCCGGATAGCACCCCTAGTCGGCGGTTCGCGACGCCCATCGAAAAACCCCACTTGGAAGATGATACCGGTCTTGTTCTTGATTTAGGCGAGGACGACATGCCTTTAGGCCACGACATGAGCATTGAAGTGGGACGAGATGCACCTGCTCCACGACCGGTTGGCGAAGACCTTTTCAGCGACGACCAAAGGGCGTTCAACGATGATTTGGAGCTCGATCATGGTGATGTTGGAATCCAATTTAACAAAACAGAGGATGAAGTAGATGCGCATGACAATGTGGATAACTTTTTGCAACAGGATGATGATGTGCTTATGGGTGGTGTTGAAGAAGAGTTGGGAGTTCCGATTGCCGAAGGAGACACAACAGTGGTACCTGCGGAAGAACCCAGCGAATTCCTTAGGGATTCTCAATCTCCACTTTCATCTGCGCGATCTAGTGTCGTGCGAGACCTTGAAGACTCCTTTATGCATGAAACTGTCCGCCAAACTCAGAGAGTCAAAAGAAGAAAAATTCTCCAGCCAGATGCCGATACTGTCATCTCAAGCCATCAAATCAAAGAACAACAAGCTGATCGATCAAGTATCTTGAAACCAGCCTCGATTTTGCCACGCGATCCTCTTTTACTGACTCTAATGAATATGCAAAAGAACGGTGACTTCGTGTCAAGTGTTATGAGCGGCAACAACGAAAACTGGGCTCCAGAATTGCGCGAAATGCTGTCAATTGATGCTGTGCGACAGGCGAGCGAGCTTAAGCGAAAGCGAGACAGCGGAATTGCCGATATGGATGTTGATGGAGCTGACAAAATGCCCCGGCTTGACCTTGATGAAGACAGCGGTTTCCTACATGCGGACGAAGGCATCGAGCTTGGCGGAGACACCACTCTGAACCAGCAATCTGAGATCCACGTTGCAGGCGATGAGGAACAAGCGCACTACATGTCCGATGACGAAGTTCCCGGCTATCAAGCAGAGGGCTTCAACGACTCTAGCAGCACCGTCCATCCCGCAGAAAGCGGACCTATCTCTCTCGGAACAAAGCACGCCGTTCACTTGTTACGCGACCGATTCGGAGGTGAAGATTCTTCACGATCGAAGAAGAGTAGCGTTATCTTCCAAGATCTCCTCCCCGAGGGGACAACGACCAAGAGTGATGCGACCAAGATGTTTTTCGAGGTGCTTGTGTTAGCCACGAAAGACGCTGTGAAGGTTGAGCAGCACCATGGTACGATTGGTGGTCGCCTAAAGATCAGTGCCAAGCAGGGCCTATGGGGATCATGGGCAGAAACGGAAGCCGGAGGCGAAATAGCCACACAGACAACAGAAGTCGCGGTTTGATATTGTCCTTTTACTTTTTTTCATCTATCTTGGAAACGACCTTTGGTCACCTTGATAGTTTCCCTTGTTGACATTTTTGGATGGGCTGCGGCTGGTTCTAGCAAGAAAGGAGATTATTTTGGTCTTTGCCTTGGCTTTCCAGCTTTTCGATTTTCTTGAAAATACCTGGGTTGTCTTTTTATCTCACTTTCAGTGTTTTCAGTGCCTATCTCGCTATTCCCTTCCGTCCCCCCCCCTCTTTTTCTTTTTCGGCCCGAGAAAGCTTGATTGTGGACTTGGGAAAGCCCTGGAGCTAATCATTTTGTCCGGTTCTATGTTTTATAATTTTGGTAACAGGAGAGGTATTGGATTGTGCCTAGGGCTGAAAAATCGATAGTTGTGTATAGGTTGTTGTGAGGGGATGGGGATTGTTTTCATGTATGATTCATTATGACCTCTGCGATACTGGCTTGGGGTTTAGTGGACCGTTTCTTTGCGCTTTTCTCTTCTCTTTTCTTTTTGCTTTTTTTTTTTTTTTTTTTTTATTGGCCTTGTCTCTTCCTTCTCTGGATGGGGGTGGAGGGAGAGTCGTTGCTTCGTGCGTTTATTATTATTATTATTTTTTTTTTCTCACAGGAAAAGAGGCGCAAGACAATGGCGTTCACAATGGGGTCTTCTTGGTATATATAAGCCGGGATTTTTCTCTTTTTTCTGTCTCTCCTTTCTCCCGGAAACATGCAAGTTTCCTTTCCCGAAATATTAGGAGGAGAGGGGCGGCGAAGCAGTGTAGCCTTGCAAAATACCTTGTCGTAATAGCAATTATCTCAGGCATCCCTCATGGCTGAGTCTTAGTTGATGAATAGTTTTAACCCTGCCGTCGTCGAATCAATATAAATTACAAAGCATATCTATTGAGAAGTCAGGCATATTTTCTTTCCTGGCCTTTTTCTGATTTTAATGTGATCCTTTGCTTGGGACAATAAAAACTACGCACTTCGGGAGCTGAAGGGCACAAATGGAAGCGCACGTTCCACGACTTGCCCACAAAAGAATCAAGCAGCTGACGAGAACATCGCTAAGCGAAACAAATGTTAAATATCTGCTGTCTGGGTGCGTGTGGTAGGTTTTATTTGAACAGGGCGTTGTGTGGCACGAAAGGCTAGCTAAGCTGTGCAGTAGTTACCCTTCTAACCTCAGGGTCTTTTCTTGGCTCTGGTTTCGCCGCCCGCAGAGGGATGATGTCACCAGACAACCACCCTTTTGTTTGCTGCTGCGTAAATACTTATAGCTCATTGCTGCGTGGAGTACGTTACCTAGTTACATTTACGGCATTTGCATCCAGTGTCGTGACTACAGTGCGGGGCATTTCCATATGTGCTAGTACGTTTGTCGGATGTTAATACCTCCCACTTCTGCGTTGACTGTATATCAGAGCTGACTGAGAAGGATATGCTCCATATCTATAGTACATACCGGTAAACAAAGCACGCATACGAAACCAAAGAACAAATGTCAAGTAATTTCCAACATCTGGCACAAGAGCGCTAAGATATACATATATATTTTAGGGAGAGAAAAAAAAAAAAAAAAAAAAAAAAAAAAACCAGAAACAAAAATGACTACGCCTCGACAGAGCTACGGAAGGCAGCTATGGGATTTCCACCGTCGGAAGCTCAACCAACCTGGGGTCTCACGATCCGCCGGAGCACCTACATCATGACACGAAACACCAGGAGAATTTTTCTGGGCTAGTAGCTCAGAAACATGCTGCTGAGGAGCGAGAGGAGGAGAGACGAGAGGAGCCGAAGCCGGAAGATCGCAGCTTTGCTTATAGGAAGCCGGGTGCTGGAAACTTGCTGAAGGAGTTTTTGGGAAAGTAAGAAGCGTTTTCCGAGTGTAGGACTGTGCTAGGGGGGTTTTTTTTTCCCCTTTCTTTCAGTCATCTCTGCGTCACGAGTGCTGAAGAAAGCGGTGATATCGAAGGAGGCCGGCATGGAATAATGCGACTGTTGCAACGACGGAAAGAAGATGTTGGCGATGCAATAACCATTGTTTGATGCTCTCTACCACCAATTCATGATGTTGTTTTAAAAAGTTCTGCCACCCGAGTGTTCGGCCCATTTTGAATCTTGGGTTTTCAACTGGATTGTTGGATGACAGTGTAGGGAAACTTGAAGAGCGAGCTTTCGGTTCTCTTCTTCAAGCCATATCCGAAGTCATTTTGTCGGCCTAGAATCGGTTCATCTGACTCTGAACAGTCAGGGTATTATGAGTCCAGGACGAACAGGGGCAAGTGACAGTTCTGGTGGTCAGGGTTCCATCTTAAAAGCTTTGCGACATGGATGTTGGTGTCAAGTAGTCACGAACACACCGACATCGACGAAATCGAAGACATAAGTTGGTTGTAGCTATGGTTGAAACTCGCATGGAGAGAGCCACAGTTGTTCTTGACTTTGGGGCATAAGTCTTTAAAAGGATCATTCACAATCATATTCCAGCCAGTTGAAGCTCTCTCTCCATCCTCCGAGGACGTTCTTCGTCTCTTTTACTTTTACTTTTGCTTTTGCTTTTGCTTTCCTTCTAATATGTCTCCGAAGCTTACTCCTCATGTTGGCCCCTAACTAACTCATACAGTGAGGCCATCAGTAAGAACCCATGCCTGAAGGCCGTAGACATATCGAGCATTTTCGTGCGGGAAACATTCCGCAGACAAAAAGCTTCCGTCCAGATGACAGAGTGCATCAACAGCCAAGTGCGAACATGCCAACAAGCGTCCCCAAGTTAGAACCTTGGAAGCGAATGCAACTAAGAACACGATGATGCAGGCGATGGCTGAACCACGTGGTCCAAGAGCCGCAGGGCATCAACAAGACTCAGCGTCATCTCTTAGGTCAACCGCGGTGCGTCTGCCCCGAGATACACCACTACTAAATACATTTTCAATCCTATCCACGAATTGATGAGAAACACCCCTTGTTGTTGTTGTGCGGAAGCTAAGTTCAAAAAGGGTGTGGCGAGTAGGCTGGGCCGAAAGTAACCTGAATCTTGTCCCACTCGGGACCAACTGGCGACAAACTATGCATAGGTTGCCCCCACCGTTCCCTTATTAGCGATATGGCAATGGTATCCGCTTATGCGTACCGATGCAGAGCTTTTCTTTTTCCTTCTATTCTTCTTTCGAAGGAATGTTCAATGTCGTCATTCTTCCTTGCGAAATTGCGATGGTTCGTAGACGTGATATAAAAGCTGTTCTTCCCCAGCGGACATTTAGTTTCCCTCCCAAGAAATCTTAATGTGCAGGGCCGTGGAATGCCAATCAAAAGAGATGGAAGCCACCTCCAGAACATCGTCGAGCAATGCGGAGGAGAGCATTGCACAGAGCGATCGAGACGAGAATGACGATCCTACTCCCAGCGAAAGCGAACCACATTTCCAGCCGATTTGCGGCACGAATTCGAGGAATGTCGCTCGATCTGTGAGTCAAGTGAGTTCGCGGAGCTCTCGTTCGATCAGTCGAGTGTATTCCCTTTCCGACGGCTACTCCCACCCTGCGGTCGATAATGATAGGCTTCAGGAGCCTGAGGACGATGAGAAGGCCGAGGAAGTGTCTACTGCTCCAGGGGGGGAGTACACTGTGAAGTGGGATGGGCACGATGACCCTGATAACCCGCGGAACATGAAGTTAGCGAGGAAATGGGCGGCCATTGCAGTTTTGGCGATTGGATCTGTCTGTGTGTATGTACTGTACATATACTGTTGACTCTTCTCCACATCCTGCGTGGGGTTTTTCTCCCAGATTTTAGAACGCTGATGATTTGAGCTTTGCCTGGTTAGCACCAGTGCCTCTTCCCTCTACACCATGACGTATGCGCAGTTAATGGAGGAATTCAATTGCTCACTGATCGTTGCGACGCTGGGACTGTCCCTTTTCATCCTGGGACTGGGATTGGGGCCACTGGTGTTGGCACCCCTATCAGAGGTTAGCCCGTCTAGTACATGTTCCTATATCTGTATATGTTGGCAGCACACAGAGGGCACCACGCTGAGCATAATGGTATCTTTTTCTAGTTCTATGGAAGACGAATAATATACGTCACTTCGCTTGCTTTTTTTTTGATATGGCTCATACCATGCGCAGTGGCACAGAATATCGAGACTATGCTTGTCGCAAGGTTCTTCACTGGAATTTCAGGAAGTGCTTTCCTTAGCGTGGCAGGGGGAACTGTTGGAGACATGTTTGCTCGGCATGAGCTTGGTGCGCCGATGATGATCTACACTGCAAGTCCATTCCTTGGACCAGAACTTGGCCCTCTGTAAGGAATTCCTCCTACGCAATGTTCTAGTGGATATAACGTTAATCATCGCTTTCAGTTTGGGCGGTTTTATTTGCGAATTTACCTCCTGGTATGTATGCGCCTTCTTATATTACGGTTTGACATCATAGTAATATGAATCTGACTTCATCATTTAGGCGGTGGATATTTTATATGCTGTTGATATGGTCAGCTTCTGTTTTAATCGCCATTGCCCTGTTCGTTCCCGAGACCTACCACCCAGTGTAAGCCATAGTCTCCCCAAATGTTTTGCTCGCTGTTTCCTGACATCGGCAATTTTTGTTTTTGAAAAGGCTACTCCGGCGCAAAGCTATCAGACTCAGGCGGGAAACAGGAGATGAACGCTGGCGAGCACCGATTGAACGGAGAGAGCGGTCTGTTGCCCAGACTGTCCTGCGTGCTGTATACAGACCCATGATGCTTTTGGCATTGGAGCCTATGTGCTTGAGCCTGTGCATTTTTGCTGCAATTCTGTTGGGTATTATTTATCTCTTTTTTGGGGCTTTTCAACTGGTGTTTTCGACCCTCCACGGTTTTACTCTTTCTCAGGTCGGATTAAGCTTTCTCGGTCTTTTTGTTGGAATGATGATAGCTATCTTGAGCGACCCGCTCTGGCGGAGAAATTACACTCGACTCGCTCGCAAGCGGGAGATGAAAGTCGGTAAACTGGGAGAATATGAACCCGAGTGGCGGTTGCCCCCAGGTAAGGTCGAACCCTCCCATCCACTGGAATTATGTTGAGAGGCATTAACGGAACTTTTATCTAGCAATTGCTGGTGCTCCTTTGGTGTCTATTGGCATTTTCATTTTCGCCTGGACGACATACAGACATGTTCACTGGGATCGCTCCAATCATTGGCACAGCGTTATTCGGCATGGGGTAAGCCATTTCCCACATACCCCTGTGTTTAACTTTCGCAAAAAGACGATTTCGACTTTCAGGCGGAGGTCAAACGATGCATTCGTCTACCCTCAGGACATTATGGCTGACTCTTATTCTCAATCCGACAACTAACCTAACCCGAGAAAAAAAGAACCGTACTTGTCTACTCTGGTATCTTTACATTTCTAGTTGACGCGTATCCTTTATACGCGGCTAGTGCGCTCGCAGCGAATAGCTTCCTCAGGTCAAGTTTGGGAGCTGCTTTCCCATTGTTTGGAATACAAAGTATGTATTTAATATTTATTGACTGACATTTGGTGCCTATCCTACCACCGCAGCCTTTCAGGAAATATCAGACTAATGTACTTTGCAGTGTACCATCGACTAGGATTCAACTGGGCATCCTCGCTCCTAGCGTTCCTGACAGTTGCAATGGCCCCTTTCCCGTGAGTAAAATATCACATCGACCATAATTATTTTCTATTATCACCTTTTCTTATCCACCAATACATTTCTTGGCCGAGGGAAATGCCTTGGTTCTCTCCTTTGACACTTCTCATATTTAATATGCGCGACACAAGTTGGCTTTGTTGTTCCTCACTCTGCCAGAAATTCATCATCAAAGTATGAGAGAGAATTTTTGTCTGACTAACATCTTTATGATTTATAGATACTTATTTTTCCGATACGGCAAATGGATACGAAAGGGGAGTCGGTTCGCCAATTCATCTCTTGGGTAGTCTTGGGTAGTTAATGAATTGGAGATTTTTTTATTTTTTTATTTTTATTTTTTATTTTTTTCAATGGGACTACGATGGGGAACTGTGTCAAAGATAGAAGGGAAGGAAGAAGATATGAGGCTTTGAAATTTTGCAGCACTTGCCACGGGACCGAATAGAATGTTCAGGTGTTAGGTATTTTAATTATGGCAGGGCATAAGGAGTTTGGTTTATTATTACTTCTAGCGCTTATTATTTATGTTCATATGTTAGTTACTTACTATAGATTACATAGTTTAGGGAAGTTGTACGTAAATAAGTTGGTCTGAATACCTTCGTATCCTTTTTGCTTCTTCCTTTTGAGATTTTTTCAAAGTCTAGACCTGGTGGCGACTGCAGTTGCAAGGTGTCCGTTATATCGGCGAGAACACCTATCCTATACATTTCCGCATTCATCCTTGTTTGACGAATGCTCGCTCGCTACTTTGCGGTGGGGCATTTCCGAGAGAACACGGTAGCTAGATTAGCCGACCAAGACGAAAGAGTCTTCATGTTTGCTACCTGAACATCCCATCATCTCGAGATTGCCCCTTATTCACCCCCTTCAAGCCGAACACGGTTCCGCTGACGTTAATCACAAAACATATCGCGCGAAATAATCAGGAATCATAGAGCTGATCATTCTTGATAGCCATCATTAAAAATATTACTAACGCACAAGGCTCGTTTCTTAAGCTGTGGTTAGGTATCCGGGCGGTTCAGCACAGCCATAAACGAGGGTGAATAAATAAATAAATATATAAAAATAAAAAAGAAGAGAGGGAGAATAGTCAAAACTACCCGAGAGAGAGAGAGAGAGGATAAATCAGAAAAGTCATTCATGAAGGTGAATTCGATCGTGTTTTCCCACATTTGATCTTGACACTTTCTGCAATTGTAATCAATTTTAACCTGCAGGACTGCCACAAATTCGATTTCACGGAACAGCAAACTGATAATAAGTAACGCTGGGTACGTCGTTCATCTCCAAATTAGAAGAGTCCGAATCCACCACCTCTTCCGCCTCTGTCATCTTTCTTGCCACTACCACCCAGGCCACCTAGGCCTCCACCCAATACGCCCGTAGCAGCGGCAGTAAGACCCCCTGCAAGTTCGACGAGGTCTCGTGCTCCTTTGTTAGTAACCCCGGATACTTCCTTTAGACTCTTCGTAGATCCATTGCCGAGAATCACTTCTCCTGCATTATTGACTGTTCCAAGAACTGCGCCAGTGCCGGTCAGAACCAGCGCCCCCGTACCGACGACCAAAAGTTCAGCGACATCGCCTGCTAGAGAAAGGAAGTTTTGGAACGCGCCAAAGGTTGTTAGTCTTGTATCATCAGCCGAGTATCTGGCTTTACAATGTGCAACTGAAACAGTAATGGCAGGCTTGTTATCATTTGTGTTGGGTGGGACTATTTCCCTTCCAGTGGCCTAAAACTCAGATTAGTCTGGTGTATCAACCGCTATGAGAGGAAATATTGGACCACGTACCGAAATAATCTGAACGTATAGACGCTTCTTCAAGAATTTTTCGACCTGGTCTGCGTTCTCGATATCAATGTTTTCATCACCTGGATACAAGGGGAAGAATTTCAACATGTGGCTGACCACCACCTGTGCGGTACAAGTGGCTCTGCTCAACTCGAGGATTGTGCAGTTAGAACAAACTTCTTTCCCATCGGAACTTGAAGGGGCGCTGAAGTTATATGCGTTGCCAATGTAATCCTTGGCAGGGTCCTTCTTGTCACCATATTGAAGGTATATTTTCACGTT
This sequence comes from Histoplasma mississippiense, assembly GCF_000149585.1. Lineage (NCBI taxonomy): Eukaryota > Fungi > Ascomycota > Eurotiomycetes > Onygenales > Ajellomycetaceae > Histoplasma > Histoplasma mississippiense. The sequence continues at coordinate 1,781,475 of NW_001813980.1, forward strand.
GAAAGGCATGCCCGAGAAGAGGAACCTATATATCTTTCAGCACTCGACAACCAGAGGTTTTTAAGATATGGGAAACATACTTATAGAAGCTGACATTGATGACGACTTCAAGTGTCTCAGCCTCACTTGTCCTCTTTTTTATGAGGGTATCGGCCTTATGACCGCCATATGTCTTGTTGATCTGAGCGTTGATCGCCTTCTTGTGTTCTTCCTTACTAGGGTATTTCCAGTTCTGCAGCTCCGGATAGGTGTAGTTGAATACAGTGTGGTTACGGACATCGTTAGAGGTATAGAAATTACCTCCGTTGTTCCGGAAAGGCGCAAGTGGAGTTTTAGGGCCAACAGTGATCCGAGCTGCGTCCTTTTCGTTGTCAACAACTTCTCCCTTGTCGTTTAACATATTTCCAGTGGAATCCTTCAGTATTTCAGTGGTATCTCCGAACCACTGATCATCATGAAGATACTGCCATATTGAATAAAATCGCTCGACGTTTCTATACCGCATTCTATTAGCGCCAAATGTGTAATTTGTCCATAAGAAAATAAACTTACGCATGGTGAAGCCAGAAAAATGGATCGAACGAAGCAACAGGGACTTGGGTCATATGTCCGTTATTCCCTCCACCGACAAAGAGATGGACATTATTGTGGATAGATTCCAAGCTTTGATACCAGTGCCCTCTTTTCACGTCATCGTCGTCTTTGGGAAGGTCTCCATTCGTGGCAAAATCAGGGTATGTCAAGGAGTAATTGAATAGGCGCCAGACGTTTTCGGCCGCATCATGCTCTTTTTTTGAAATTTCCGGTTTAATGCCAGGGATAAACCAGGGCATAGAGTCCGTAAAGTTCTTATAAACCTCATAACTCAATATTTCTCCCTCACGCCACTTTCCTGGAAAGTCTGCACTCCACACGACACCTTCCTTCTCAGCCTCTTCCTTCGTCAGATAGTACTTGTTTTCCGGGCACCTGCTGAGGCCGACACAATCTTTGTACTAATTGAAATTAACAAATTGTCCTCAACGGGTGGATATAAGAAACTTACTTCTACATCTTCGTCGGGCCCGACTTTTAGTGTCCCAACACCAAAGTCACCAAACGTTGCCTTTCCGCCCTGTGGCTTTAGGACATATTGGTAGAGAGGATTATCTATGACCTGGGGAAATCCAGGAACCAAGTTTGGAACTTTCTTTTCTTGGGAGGTTGGAGGAAGCCACTTGTTGATAATCTCCTGTTGTGACTCTGGCGGGGGAGCCGCCCAGTCCCAGAAAGGGATTCTAAATGTCTCAGTCGCCGTCTTGTACTTATCGTAGTCTTTATCACTCTGTGGAATTTTTGGCAAGATCTCTGTTGCTATGATTTCTTGGATGAGTTGCTGGGTATTCTTAGCCTACATATTGGCATGATAAAATAGACGGCATCAAGGCAAGAATCACCTCGTAGAGAACAACATATGGACGATGCCAACTTGGGAAGAGAACAGTACTATGGGTGCAATAGCCCGTTGGTTTTGGCCCATTTCGGGGCACTTCTTCGCCATTCCATGGCAGATATGGCATTCCATGTATCCCTGAAACCACAAGTCAGCTTCCAAACTAGTTGATTTGGAGCTTGTGTCATCAAATCCTACCTGAAATCTGGAAGTATGATTTCGGATGATCCGCCGGTCTATCGTAAAAGATCCTCAATGCCAAGACGTAAAGACTCCATTTGTGAATGTCCTTCTGCAAGTCGTGGATTTCTACACGAAGGGGAATTTCACCATGGGGACCTTTTCCGCACTGGACACCTGTAACCGGAATCGGCGCCATTGTATGTCGGCGAATTCGAACCTGGTAGTTGAAGGATAAGAAACAGGGCTAGAGGCAATAAACTGATGATATGAGACTCCGAAAAGAAAGAACTGCTTGCTGGTTGAGTTAATTTGAGAAAGTTGCAATCATCCAGCATTTTATAGCGTAGGGACGAAGTAGGAGACAATATCTGCCAAGCGCAAGCTGTGGACTGGCAATAGCACAGGATTCTGTGGCCGGCCAGTGAGACATCTGTCTTGGCCTCGATACCATGTCGCAATAATTCGATGCATGCAGTAGAACCATGCGGATCAGACTTAAAAATTGGAAGTCGCACGAAAATTGCAAAGCTGATGGATGTGAAGCTAGACTCCGAGATAATTGGTAGACGGCAGTCCACTGAGGCGGCTAGAGGAGAGGGGGTCGACAGCTGCGAAGAAACTCGACAAGAGCTGAACAGAGTTTCCGTGAAAACTATCGCTTGCTTCAGAATTTAGTCTTCCGATATAGGGATCCGTGAATGCATCATGATGTAAATGTGCAATAATGACCCCTCACTGATATCCCCACACGTTTGGCCAATATTGTTTCCTCAACGCCAAAATGTTATCCAGGGGATTCATTCAAGGTCATCGAAACGACTAACACGGTCGTGTCAGACAAAGACAATGCGTCACATTTTCTGTTGGTATTGATAAACGCGGATTTTCCACGAACGAGAGAGATCACACGGGTAGTGTCTTATAGACATCCGTCGCGTACAGAACAGTCAAGCACTCCAGGAACGCTAAGGTTACTCTCTACCTTTCGGTTGCATCATTTGTAATATCGACATTTAATGCCTTCAAAATTCCGCTTCTGCAGGGACATTTGATTATCAAAGATGATGTCCGTGGCGAGTAGAATCCGAAATTTTGTAGGTTATCCCCGCCAACAGTGGCGGACACAGGGTATTCTCAACCCCGCCATGCGATCCAGGCATCAACGCAGATCAAAGATGGCTGTGCGTATCCTCAAATTTTAGATATTTTGAGGTCATGTGTGAAATGTATCCGCTCAATTCCATCTAATCTCATCCCAAGGAAATTCGGATCCAGAAATAAGAATCAAATAATCCTCAGCCCTCTCATTTCTACTTTTCGAGGGAAAGTAAATTATTTCAAAGGATGGGGTTGATCCTGGATATCTTATTCGTCGGTTCTGCGTGAGGGGTATCCGCCGAAAGTGTTCATTTGTTGCCAGGATTTCAAGATGATGTTCCTTATCGCAAATCGATTCGCTATGTCCAATTTTTCCTTAGTCTCTGGGAGTTCATGATTTGTTGAACCAAGATAAGCAAGTTTCAGTTTAAGAGGATGTGATAAATCTGATTTCAACATGCTGGGGTCCAAATTGCGACCTTGTCCGCAGGATATTTTGCAGATTGCAACACTTTGACGCTTACGAATAGTTCCCGCTCTTGCATTTAAACTAGTAGAAAGAATTCGAATACACGGTTCGCCTGCCCATCTGCAGCTATTTGTCTTTTTTTGGCTGATAGGTTTTCGTCTTCGGTGTTCCAGACCCTCTTCTGGAGGTGGGGTGGTGGTCAGAATTATGGCCCTGCATATACAGAATTATCTGTCTGAGTGAAGCACCAGGGCTGCCATTGGGCTAAAGGACAAATGGAAGCAACAGTATAGCAGCTCTATCTGTTATAAAACGAGCTTCCCATAGACTCGGCTCGTTTCGTGGCGTTTCGAATTGAGGAGAAAAAGAGGGGCAGACCGAGACAGCTGTTGAAGCCCTGATTATTATTGATATGCGGTTCTTTCCCTTCCCGTGGATAGGCCCCGAGCTCAGGCCGCTCGTTCGGTGGTTTCCGAGCCCAAGTGTGGGCGGGGTTTATGGCAGTGGCTGACTGAATAAATATACCCTGCTTCTTCCCAGCTCTAATGGTGCGTCATAGGCATATTTCTAGGGTTTTAGATTGTAACATCTAACATCAAGGAGCTTGGGATGTGTGCGCAAAGCCTAACCAACGGCACATCAACTCCCCATTTGGAAACCCTTGTAGGAAGATGTTTTCAGAATTGCGTTCGCGAGAAGCTAAAGTAAACGCAACTTCTTTTCAATTCCATGCAAGCAGGAATTTGAATCTAAAACCTGATTGCCCCCTCCAACTTGGGGATTCATGTACTGTATCAGAATATTTTCACAAAAAAATCTTATCAAACGGAACATGAGCGGGATCTTTTCCCTCCCCTCTAACATGGATTGCGAGCTATCAGGCCTTGACCCAGATCTGGGGAACTTTAAACTGTCCGAGAATTTACCTTTCGTACCCTTGATCCCGCGACGAGAATAAGGATAATCTGCTGTGTTACCTCGAAATAGAGAAGTGGACTTTTATCAGCATGGCCTAAGCAAAGGTATTGGCGACATGATCCATTCCAATTTCAGGATGCGGTCAACACTCCACTTCGTTGGAATAGCTTGTTTGCCTAGTTGCAACTCTCATGAATTTAAGGTCAACAACAAACCCATGACTAGCTCAGCCCTCTGACACAGCAGCATCATTGTGGTTGTGTTGCCTCAGCCTCTTCCGCTCGCTCCGCTAACTTGGAGCCAATTGCGAATAGGTTCTTATTGTCCAGTCTTCGCTAATCCTTCACTAATCGAAAGACAAAAAAGAATGCAGCCTTCAGATTCTGCAAAGAGTTGTTGATGGGATTTGCGATGCCCAGACTGCCATGGTCCGCTCATTTTGTAATTCATCAGGGATAAGCCAATTAATTGGAAATGTTATGGAAATTTTGCAGGGCGATGTTAGTTAGAATGCGTCATTGTTGCTTGAGTGTATATTTGTAGTGTTCAGCTGGGCTTAGACTGCCGATGTGACCGGGATTCTGCCAATTTGGATAATTCTCGAACGAAGAGACCGGGAGGGTAATTTGAAATCGGGTGGGATAAAGAAATAAACAATTTGTCGCCTACATCTATGCCATGGTACCCGAACGAGCATGGGTAAATGCCGTGAACGTAATGTTGCGGTATGGATGGTTTGAGGCGCTCAAATAATAGGTAGAGAGACATCCATTAACAAAGTGTTTTTGGGATAAGCGTATATAGCCAGGCAGGAACGAAGGGTTGGGATAAGGCAGGCATCGTGAGTCTTTTGTCATGATATTCCTAATGCTTTGCCCATCCATATTCGAGCGGAACAAAAGTCCTAGGCCCTGTGGGGCTTGTGTGGCTTGGATGACGCACATAAATGTAGTGGGGCACGAAAGCGGGTGCTTTTCCCTAGCCCAATATAAATGTTTGTTTGCTCCTTCATTTACACTCTCGGCTTCTTTGTCATTGAATTACAACCAGCTAGTAATCCATTCCTAATTCTCCTCAAAATTGCGTCCGCGGGAGATCTTATTCAGGGTTTTGCGATGGTAAAGCAATAGTCGCAGAATAGTAGTGACTCTATTTGCCACAAGCGCACTCCAGGTATCATTGACAGAGGGAAACACACTTGGTGTATGAGAGTAAGGTCTTTGTTTTCAGCCAGAAGGAATTCACGTCGAGGGAGTTCAATACCAAATCTGTAGCGCTGGCCCCAGCAACACCCTGGCGATATTTACCCTGTATAGCCTAAGAAAAGCCTCGAATTGCACCCGTGGGCTTCGAACAAACATAACAGGATAAAAGCCCTCGTTTGCCCCCACCGAACGATTATGCATGGTGCAAAGTGAATGCATGCATGATAAAAATCGTCCTATTAACCTTCAAAAGCCCAGATGTTATTAGCAATTCATGGGACAATCGAATCACCCGTACACATTTCTGACTTCTATGCACGAGTCGATGGTAATATATTTTGAGCCTGAAAATTCCAATGATAGGTAGAAGTGTGTCTAGACCTGCCCTAGGGCAGGGAATACGCCAGGAGGGATCGCATTCTCCAGGTCAACTATGCTCGGACACTTGAAAATCCGACGTGTTTATTCTTCCGGCGATGCATGGGTGAGGTGCGTTCGGGCAACGCTCATGGAAACGCTGCAGCAGACCCTGGGAAGACGTGCATTATATGTTCTGTTGGGGAAAGGTGGGTTCCATGTGAGAGAGAGCTCGAAACCAAAGCAAGAGCTCATTACTTTGTCGCTTAATAACAGCTCACAGTTACTCGAGCTCACTCGGACCATGGTATGGCACGGCATGGTAGCATTGGCCTCATCGCCTGCACGATCAAGACCAACATTTAAATAATAAATGCGCTGTACGGGACGTCAGTACATTTTTTTTGCCGGCCTAAACATTGCAAGTTAGCATGCGCTCGAGCAACAAATAGACAACATAACTGATAAAAATCATTCCTTCCAAGATGTCATAGCGAACAATTTACAATCTTCACCACCAGCTCCATCTCTTGCAAATCATCACCTGGGTAGATCCATATAAACCTATGAGCAGCAGATGCTTAATATTCTGGAGTAAACTCGTCAAAAAGAACGGCTTTTCTGATTCTCCATGTTTGGCGACCTCGAGTTTTCGTGAAGTTGGCACGCTAAGAACAACAGGAGGCTCGGGACTTTATCGGCCCGACTCTATCAAATGTTAGCTCGGATCTGTAGGAAGCAAGATTCGGGGTCGATTAGGGGTGATGGTGCCTAAAGGTTGGCTGCCGGCTTAGGTGTGGGGCCCCCGACTTCAAGAGCATTGGGGCCCTGGTATCGATGGTTCTATTCCATTCATATACTTCTGTTCCACACGCCCACACACCGTGCTCCGTTCTCACAAATAAACTCATCGCGCGTGTCTCTTCTCTAGCATAAGCAGCGTTAACTATCACGTCCCCCTTGTAAAACATGCATTTTTGTTGGAAAGTTTTACCACTACACCAAAAGGATCAATCCTTTAAGATGGAAACTCCATCTTAAGATATATTTTGCATATCTATCTGTTCCACACCCTTTCTCTCCGTGTTTCATCGGTGTCCAGTGCACATCGCACAACAGGCATGCTATGCCAACTGTTTATACGTATAGGCACCGAATATCTACAATTTGATGCCAGGAGGATTCGTATGTTCTGTATTATGCGTCGTAGGAAAGAAGGTGAAAAAAGGGAAGAAAGAGTGGCATGACCGTATAACCCTCTATGACGGAATGCTTGGTTGGTGATGTTTAAGATAAATGGCTGGTGTAGTAAGGACGGAGGTAAAACCGCGGAATAGCTCAACGCTGGGAACTTTTGTTACATAGCAAAAGAAAGGCGAAGCAGAAAATATGGAATATTGATATTAGATGTTGATTATATACGTATCCCAGACAGGTGGACTCACAGGAGCAGGAAATCCCACCCCTTACTTCACGGCCTCCTAGGTCGGTCTGGAAGAACGCAAGGGGTCAGATTAAGTCACTGATAGCTGGTAACAGGCCTAAAATAGACGCTGAAGACTGGCCACGAGCAAAAATAAAGAAAGAACAAGAAAAGCAGGCCGGTAGGATGATAAACTTTCTCATCTTTCCAATACAAAAGCAGAGGGTGGGAGATGGAGAACGTGGAGGCTCATCTTTTGGAGAGCAGAGAATTAGATTCCTATATGAAACCCAATTTGACCTGCTATATAGATTACTCGGACGAAGCGGATGCCGAGGATATATTCACAAAGACGAGAATCTTAGTCACGATTGCTGTTTAGTTAATATAACTGTATAAATAAGTTAGAGTGGGGTTCGAGCATGGTGGCAGCAAAACGAGTGGCTTCTGCTGCTGCATGCATGTGGAGGTAGGGGAAGTGGTTCCATGGCCCGTGGGAGGCTGCTGTGAGATGATGACACCGCATCGTGTTTTAGGGCGCGTAGGCCGAAGACATGAATTGAAGATAGGGAGTGAAGAGGAAAGGAAAAAGGATAGACCCAGGGGTGATGCGTGAAAGACAGGTAGATGTCTCGGCAACTACTATTTTATATCCTTTCGATTTTCGGGTTCTGATCTTCGAAATCTACTACGAGTGATGTGTACAGGGCTCGTGTTTTTGATTTGGAGGCGGTGTATGAATGAGTGTGAGGGTGAGTATGAGGGTGAGTTTGTATCATGTCGAGGTATGGCGCGGGTGGTACGCGTATACGGTGGTATGTGATGTTACCATGCAGCACACTGCATAGTTACTCTGCATGCTCGTAGTTATTTTGACAATGAAAAACCTTTCAGCGGGAGGGAAATGTTCTCTCCAAGTTCTTGAATGGCCAAACATATCCTTGATGGGCGGAATACCAAGTCGCTTCCCTTTCTCCGCCCTAAGTCTCCTCCCCCGTGGCCGGCGTCTTGTCTTTGCCCGCCCGGATTACCCTGGCCTGGGAACACAGCTTATGGCACCACTTTACTGACTCCCTGGAGAGTTTATTTTCCAAACAGTGCTTCAACAGCCTTTTTCCTTAAGTCCATCCTAGGATGAGTGAGTGAGGACTTGTGAGGGAGAGTAAAGCAATAAAAGCCCACGGAGAGTGCCCGCTGGGGGTTAATCATGCACGCACATGCATGGCAACGCGTTGAGCCGCAAGAGACAAGCAATGGAAGACATCCTTAAATTGGAATAAAACCTAAAGAGAGCAAAAGAGGCCACAGAGCTTTGGTTAAGTCGAAGCTGATAGCAGAAAGATAGGAAGCCATGAGGTCAAGAGACACCCTGTGACAACAATACTGCCAATGCCACCTCGAAGCTCCATGTAGAGATGCATAGCCGTTGTGGATATAAATATGCACGGCCAGCGTACGCCATATTTCTTCCCGCCTGTGCATGATGTTTTTAGTCCGCCTGACTGTAAGCAAGAGAAAGTAGGGTTTAAAGACAAAATATCATTTAGAATCTCGGTTGCAAGCAGGTGACAGCGTCGATCGCAACTGGAAATACTCTAGACTGAAATCAGTAGCAGGTGTAAAAAGGGTTAAAGCAAGCGGGCATATAAAGTTATGGCGAGCAGCTCCAGGGTGTTGTGTGATCGAGATCCATGGTGGCGCAGTGTGCGCATTTCCATGTCAATTATCGTATTTCTCTTTGTGCAGTCAGTACTTATGCGATGAGTGAACTAAGAGTGAGAACAACAGAAATAATCATAATAAAGCAGGCTCGGAAGCGATGAAAGCGAAATTGACGGGACGATCTGATCTTACCACCGAACCACGAGGCACCAATAACAGCAAGCTATGCCAACTCAGGGGCTTCCTGGCGGGAGATTTTATGGCCATTATAAACGCACAGTCTCAAGGTACTTGATATTGAGTGCACATTGGCTGCTGCATGTTGTTGGGCATGTCAGTGGCTGTTTTTGGATATTTTAGAGGTGATGCGTCTGGCGATTGATCGGTGAGGAATTGAAAAAACGAAAAGACACGGAACTTGTTGGAGTGAAGGAAGGAGAGAGGAAGATATGATTTTTGGAGCAAACGATGGCTGGAGCTTGTCCTTTCTGACCCTGGCTTCTCCTTCGTAACAGAAGGCCAGAGCCATAAGAAGCGAAAAACAATGGCAGTGGCATTATTTGTTAACGAAGCAAGGTATTAGGCCAGGGAGTACGGTACTATGCCGTGTGAAATGAACAATGACTGTAGGTTCTACTAGCACTCCGATATTTGACTGACAGCGGGACCAGCGGTGTCAAACGCAGAATGAAGATGCTTTTTTCCTTTTTTTTTTTTCTCTTCTTCCCATCCCTGGATCTCTTTGGCTGGGTGGATTAAAAAGGCGGTCCAGCGAAGGTCGGTCAATCGGCAGGCCATTCATCCATGTAATCAGGGAAAATGGCTTCGAGCTAACATTGACAGTTTCGCTAGGAAAAAGGCGAGACAGGGGACACCTTCTTTCGCGTTGATGACATTTGTCAATTGGCCACTTGTTGTTAAGCAGCGATTACGAGGTCTGTGGCAGACGATAAACAGGAGCTTGCAAGCACCAACGAAACAATCTGCGATGGCAACAAGGGAGCAGTGCAGGTGGCATACGATGACTTGGAGCAATGTCCATGTAGATAGCCGCAGGAAACCCGAGAAAGAGGGTTTAAAAGTAAGAAAAAGAAAAGACACTTGCGAACGAATCATCCATACAGGAAAGAGGAATTCAATTTTGTTTGAGCATTTTTCAAGATGCGGAGATCGGTGATTGAGAAATCGGGAGGCCCGCCAGCTGAAGGCTGAGGGAGCTGAGAGGTGCAAGAGATTGGAAAGCCTTGCATCTCGAGCGTTTTACCAGCTGAGCCAAAGGAGAGTATCAGACTGATGGAGAACCAGGCCACACATCTTTGCCTCAGCCAGCTATGGCCATCGTAAATGTAGCATGCACATGTAAGAGGACGCATGCGGGTTTGTAGGCACCGTACCCTAGAGTAACAGGTTAAGGGTATATGTCTGCCATGAGAACAGTTTAATGTCCCGGATTTTGGTTCACGAAGCATAGATATCGAGCGTCCATATATTTAGTTCTGTAGGCTGCATTGCATTGTTTCATCAAACCACACAATTGTCATAGTTTGAGCACCCTTTTCTGGAGCCAAAATATCCACTAACCTGGACCTTGGAGGGGCCTACCACCGTATAGGTTATATAGATTTAGGATTTTATTTACAGACCAAGATCCAGAATTCCAGCGCACCTTGCGGAAATGATAGATCTCGGTCACCCTCCAGCCAGCCTTTTTAACTCAGAGGAAGTTGGGAGACCATTTTTTTAGATTGACCGGGAAACCCTGTATATGTCAGGCTACGCGGGATGGGCCTCGGGAATTCTGCTGGGCCATAGAGGCTTAATTCGATTGAGATGCTGGATAGGGTCTGTCCGAGATCGAGTAATAATAATATGTTGCTCTGTGGTCAAGATAACCTGCCAACTGGCTGCATTGGATAGTATCAATGCTGGTAACTCTGTCTCATTTACAGCGCGACGGTGCTGCCTGCAATAATATATATGTCATTGATCAGCGGGGGAATTATGATCAACTAGGAACAGATAGTTAACTAACTAGTTACCGTGGCTGGGCCAGGATAAATTGGCTTCGATCAGATGCAAAACATATGGCGACACGCGACCACATGAAAACCCCCCAACGACAAGTTTAAAGTGCTGGCGGTGGAGATATTATCATCCATCAGTGTAGGTGTGGTAATGATCGATCATTGCTCGTATATTCGCTCGCATGGAGATCTGGTATAGACCCGGGGCAGCGACGGTGCTGCAACAGAGCGTGTCTTGTAGTTGATGTTGAACTCGACATTATTTAGTTACATCTCAATCCTTCCCAGTCATCATCTCACCACAACCCATTTTTTTTTCTTTTTCTTTGCCCCGACACCCAGCTCCGCCAAATCAAACTACCGCCAGCTCCCGCCACAGCTGCTATCTACATTGCATTCTCCTCCTCCTACTGCTGCTGCTACTGCTGCTGCTCCAGCCTCTGACACTCTCCCCTCTTTTACGCTGCTTTTGCGATCCCGCCGTCGTTGCTCTCTTCCCGCATCCTTCGCCGTCCTCCGCCTATCTTCCTATCCCACCCCGCAGAGCCTCAGTTTCCCCGCCATCCCTTCCACGCCCTATACTCGGTCCAGTCCTTTCGCTCAGCTACTTGTTTTTCCCTTCTCTTCCTCCGCGCACCGCTCGAGTCGTCATTGACGTTGCCCTATGTTTGTCCATGCGCTGCCCCCGTCCGGTGCCTCCCCACTCTCCGCAACGCCCTGTGTGAACCGCAGTCCGCATTGCAACAACGACCACGACGGCTTGTCCACCGATAGCTTTCATCGTGATTTCGCCTCCCATTGCCATTGAGCATCGACATCGACATCGGCATCGGAATCGCAATCGCACACAACCCACCCATTGCCCTAGAGGATATCAGCGTCCCCCGCAGCGTACATAGATCGCATACATTATCTCCACCTGGGTGCCACCGCGGTGTTGTTCCATGGTTCTCCTCCCTCTGGTGATGCGACCGTATTTTATTTTGATCTTTTCTTATTCAGCCATCAACCACGCTTTCGACTTTCGCATTCGTCTGGCGTACAGCGACTACCGCTTGGCCCAGTGCAGCCTGGGTGTCCATTGATCTTTCTAGCTCGCATTGTGTCCCGCGATTAGTCTTCTCTACCAACTTGTCTTCAAAGTGGCTCTCCATCGGCTTCCCTCTTCGCCATCTCTCGTCGTCGGTTCCAAATTTCCTGCCTGAACTTGGGCTGCTTGACCCTGTCGCACGGCCGCAATCCGCCAGTCAGACCTCTCAGCGCCCTGGCTGCAGTCGCGTGATCCACTTCTGCCGCTCCCTCACTTCCTGAAGCATACCTCGCAGCGCTGCTGTGCCACCACACTCAAACTGCTCGCGCGTGTTGTTGGCCTTATCAGCCCGTCAAAGGTCTTACATAGCCACTTGAAATCTTAACCTGGTGTCGTAGTTCGGCGTGTGTCGCTGTGAGGATTATTGTATTTCTCCTTTACAAATCGAGGGAGAACAGAGGCAAAAACAACCAATATATATATATATATAACGAGGAAACGAGAGGTAGGAAATAAAAGAAGGAAAAGAAAAGGGCTGTAATTAGATTCAGCTGTAAGATACACATCGGCTACTTGCAGGGAGCAAGACGGAGAGGAAAAAACCCCAACAAACGTGGGCATCGCATCGATGGACAAGAAAGCACAGGCGATACGGCAATTCACCTCCCCACGCTCGCACGGCCATTCCCCCCCCCCCCCCCGACCTGCTCTTCCGCAGCAGGTAAAATACTAATATACAGCCTTATACTTATATATTATGACCGCCAGCACCCAAAATGGTTCGCCGACCCCGCCGCCGGCTGCTCCAACTGCTACAAACCAAGAATCCAAAAATATGACTGCGAACCCCGCGGACGCCTCCGAGTCGCAATCCCCGGCAAACGAGAAAGGAGGTGGCACGGCTGAAAATGGCCAAAAACATACCTCTACCGCCGCCAATGCTAAAGACCCTCTCCGCCCAAGGAGGAAGAAGGCGAAAAGAGCTTGTTTTGCTTGTCAGAGAGCCCATCTGACTTGCGGTACGCTACCCTCTTTAATATTTGTTTAAATTTCGCCCCTTTATTTTCATTTGACTCCTCTTCTCTTTCTAAAATTACCTGGCTCTCCCCTTTGTGCTCTCCCATGTTCCTTATCAACATCCACTCCCTATCATGCCATGAGATAAAAGCTGGCGAAGCGTAGTTGAAATCAGCTTCCACACCCAAGTGTGCAATTGCGCACAACCAGGGTCGATTAGCAACTCCTTTCTGGCTTATCCATTGCTAGAGAATTGTAGAACCTGACAATAGAAATTGCTTTACAGGCGACGAGCGACCTTGTCAGCGATGTATTAAACGCGGCCTCCAGGATGCTTGCCATGACGGAGTACGGAAGAAGGCCAAATACCTTCACGATGCACCAAATGAAGCTCTCATGCCTGGCATCAGAAGAAATTTTTACAACCAGGCAAATGCGACACGGACCAATGCTAGCCAACAGCAAAATGGCCCCAATTCAAACTCCAACAAAGACTCACGCCAAAACGTTGCCGCCAATTTCTACTCACCGCAGTCTGCTAGTAACTTCGATGTCTACACCCAAGCCAAGTCCCAACAGGGTCAGGGTCACATACCCCCTACAGTAATGCAGGACACGTCGATCAATCCCAGCGCCTTCCAAGCTCCATCCCCCACATCAACACCCAATTTCGACCTTTCGTCGAATCCCCCAAATCGGAACCTCTCGTCAGCCATGACTCAAACGCCGTCGTCTGCGTCTAATCAGACCCAGGATCCATTTGGCGCTGCATTTTTTGACCCCAGTCACCCAGCACTGTTCAATTTCGATATTGCCAGTATGAATTTCGGCAATCGGTATGGCGCTTTGGAATTTGGAATGCTGGGCCACATGGCTACAGGCGCTGGCGACACTCCACCCAGCGATTCAGCTACGCAGCGTGGATCTATTGGACGGAGTTCTGGTACTTTCACGGCTCAAAACTTTGGAGATAGCACTAACACCCAGCCTCCCTTCCTATTTGGTGATCCAGTTCTCAATGACTGGAATCCGTCGGGACAAAGCCAGACAAATCCCCGCAATAATAATATCTACAACCAAAACACCGTTGCAGGCCAGATGGGTGAGCAGCATCCTAACGCATTCGCTATCGAGAGTGCCCCGATGAATTTCGCCAGTCCGGGTTCGACTGAAAGTCCGCAGATGACGACCATGAATCAATTCGACGAAGCTAATGCCAAGTTTTCCTCCCGAACAGCCCTTATGCATCAAACGAACCCCCATCAGCCGCCTCCCATATCAACCCCCGGTCTCAAACATCAGGGCTTCCAGGTAGGCGTGAAGAGGCGATATCGTAGCCCCTCGTCAATATATGAAAGCGTCAAGGAACCATATTCATACACCAGCGGCTTCCACAACCTCACAGCGTTTATCCAACGGCGCTTCTCACCGCAAAAGACCCTGCAGATCGCCAAAGCACTCGCCTCAATCCGCCCCTCTTTCATAGCCACCACCAAAACCCTCAACCAAGATGACCTCATATTCATGGAGAAATGTTTCCAACGCACCCTCTGGGAATACGAAGACTTTATTAACGCATGCGGGACACCGACTATCGTCTGTCGCCGCACGGGCGAAATCGCCGCTGTGGGCAAGGAATTCAGCATCCTAACTGGCTGGAAAAAGGAGGTCTTGCTTGGCAAGGAGCCAAACCTGAACGTTAACACCGGCGGCTCCTCGCCAAGAGGCAGCGGTACCTTTACCCCGCGGAACGGCAATGGTGTAGACCCTCACTCGGGTATGTCCGCCTCAGGTGGCGGTGGTGGCCGCACACAACCTGTCTTCCTCGCGGAGTTGCTTGACGACGACAGCGTCATCGAGTTCTATGAGGATTTCGCGAAGCTTGCGTTTGGCGATTCGCGTGGGAGCGTGATGACGACGTGCAAGTTGTTGAAATATAAGACGAAAGAGGATAGTGCGGCGCTGTTTCAAGGGAGGGAGGCACAGCAAGGTGGACCGGATGGGAAAGGAGGTGGTGGTGGTGGTGGCGATGTTGCGACGACAGCAGCAACGACGTCGACGTCAACCAGCAATGGCGCAAATAGTAGCGGTCATGCAAACGCCAATAGAAACAACACCAACCCCAACAACTCATCCCCCCCATCGTCGTCATCTGCGGCGGCGGCGGGGCCATTGCACGGAGCCCAGCTATCACCGAAGCAGACCTGGGGGAAAAGGGGTATTGCCGGCGAGGCGGGAATGAATCAGTTGGGATTCCGCGACGGGAAGGTGGAGTGCAGCTATTGTTGGACGGTTAAGAGAGATGTATTTGATATCCCTATGCTTATTGTCATGAATGTAAGTTGCTCCCTCTAAACCCCCCCCCTTTCACCTCTCACCCACGCATGACACTACCATTTTCCTTGCTTTGGTGTTGTGCTTTTCACTTTTTCCTTTACTCTTTGCTCCTGAGTTTGTTGCTTTGTTGCTTTCCTTTCTCCACTGGTTTTATTTATTTATTTCTTTCTTTCGTTCTTTCTTTCTTTTTCCCACCCGGAACGTTCTAACGTTGACTCTGCCATATAGTTCCTACCCTGCATTTAGCCCCTTAAGGCGCACACCTACATAGGACATATACCCGTCGGCAAAAGTAGTTTTAAATCGATAAACAATAATATGTTTTTTGGTTATTATTTTGGCTCATTTTATATATATTTATCATTACATCTTCGGACGTTTCAAACCAGTGACCTCCTCAAGTATTTTTTTCCTTATCTGGTTTTTTTCTTTTCTTTTCTTTTCTTTTTTTTTTTTGGATTTTTTTTTTTTTTTTTCTACTATTCTTTATGAAAATCTCTATGAATCACCCTTCCTTCCACCTGTGGGGGTAAATCGCAAAAGCAAAATACACAATGGGAAAGGGGTATTTTGGTGTTAGGATTTTATACATGTATATATATATATATACAAATATTTTCACGGAGGCAGGGAATAAGGTTATTTGGTTATTTATTATTCCACCTTGGGAGTTTTGTGATCTGATTTTTATTTTCAAATTTCACTAACTAGCTCATTGTTAAAGAAAAGAGGAAGAAGAAGCACTGGGCATGAATGCTTGAAGTGGATGGGTCCGGAAATAGGGGGAGATCTGAATATCTGATATCCTGATATCCTCGTGTATATATAAACTCTACACATCCATATTTAGCTGGTGAATAAATAGCGGTGACGGCAACACCGTTTCTATTTCCGCATCTCATCTGATGGGTGGTATTGGTATAAATAAAAACAAAACACATGTCGCTCATTACCGCACGCAACAGCACAAGGCCTCCTTCATCCCTTCCTCCTGGGTTTTTTTTTTTTTTTTTTGTTTCCTCAAAACGCCTGCAACCATTCCCTCGCCTCTTGTACCTCCCTCTTCCCATCCCCCTTCGCATAGCCCAGATACCCAGGTCTCTCCAAACTCCTCCTCGCCACCTCGCAGTCAACCCGGATATCCTCCACCAGCGCCTCGAGGCTGACGTAGTCGAATTCCGGCCGGATGTAGCCCAGCACCAGCAGGTTGAGGCGCGTGCCGTAGAAATCGGGGACACGGAAGAAGCGGGTTGGTTGGTCTGTTGTCTTTTGGGGAAGGGGCTTTGGTGCTGCGTGGCTGGTGAATTGGGGGAGGAGATGGATTTCCTGTATTCAGGCCGAAGTGTGGGGTGAGTGGTGGGGGGTATTGGATGAATGTGGATATCTCGTTGGTTGGATGGTTGGGGGGGGGGGGGGGGGGGGGTTCCTTCAATTTTATTTTCTTTCTCCACCGATTTTTTTTTTTTGGTGCTCTTTAGATACGTACCACGGACCGAACTGTATTCTTATAGAAGGGGTTGTACCCTATGCTCAGAACGCAGGGGAAGACGTTTTCATTTTCATCTTCGCTTCCGTCTGCAGTTGTATTTAAATCTGCGGCATCGTTCGGCCCATTTTGCTCGTCCCTATTCCCCTTATACTTGAATTGGGATGGGTCGAGCGCGGCGACACCATAATATACTCCTGACTCCACGTCTCCGTATGGAGCAAGCGAGTCTGGGGGGATGTTGGCAGTTGGAATACCGAGCTGTTTTATTCCATTCAGTCGTGGAAGTTGTTAATTTTAAGCAACAGAAAAAAAGAAAACGGGTGCTAGGAGGAAGGTATCTGCGATGATTTTCACACCAAGAAGGGCTTCAAGTAATGTATCGTTTATTTTGTAGCAATAGAATTAAGGATATAGTGTGTATGTGCAGGCATAGACAGGGCATATTCAAGTAAATATGCATAGAGTAAAGGAAAAGGCTTCCATCCTCTGCATCCCCAGGGAAGGGAAATCCACAAATGATTGAACACGGTGTATATAAAGGTTCATAATAACGCAACTGCCAGCCTAAGAACAAGGCCATGCATAAAAAGAGTTCAAACATAGTATCCAGTTACCTTAAAGCCCTGATACGTACGGGATATCAGGATATAGAATAAATATACACCAGGATGAGGGCATATATACACCCTTCAAAAAGAAAAAGCAACAAGCACAAAACCCAAAAAGTAGATGATAATATAAAATGCAAACCCACCTCTTTGCTCCCCGAA
>NW_001813980.1:1798988-1801839 GCF_000149585.1 Histoplasma mississippiense
CCTGCAACAGGGTCGCCGCGGGCCGGCTTGGACGCATATTCTCTTTCACCGCGATTTGGTTATTTGAAAGTCTGCTACCGAATTGGGGTAAAGAATATACGTGTACGTGCTTGTTGCTTAGAGCTTAGTGGCTGGAGGTATGGACACGCTGGTGTGAGGGGCTATGGTTGTTGAATTGAAATTCGACACGGAGGGGACGACGGAGCATATGTATGTGCCGCGAAGGCGAGCAGTTATAGTCAAGTGATGCGCAGCAATGCGTGAAGTAAAAGGATGTTTGTTTTATCAGGAGAAAACAAGGAGGAGCCACAGGCAATGAGATACGATTCCGGCAGCGGGGAGCAATGATTATGCATATCGGGGATGTAATTTTACACAGCTCGTCATGGTTTACTATAGGATATGGCTGTATTATTAATACGAGACTAACAAGCTATGTATTTTTGCCATCTTGGGATTTTTCTTAGACGAAGCATGAGAGAATAGTCCTTATCTACTAGCAGTTACAATAAATTTCACAGGAACACAATGGAATTGCAGGAAGAGAACGTTTCATTTATATACAGAAAAAAAAAAAAAACCTGCAAAATGACGAAAACTGCGTGATATTGACCATTCTCATGTTCCATACGCGCTTTTCTCTCTCTCTCCCTCTCTCAAACAATAAAAATGAAAGAAAGAAAGAAAATCCACGTTTAGCCAGCTGCGTCCCAATCAGCCCTACAGCCGGAAACATTGAGCATTGGACAGTACCCCGCTTCTTCCCCCTCCCCCCAAACTAAAACCATCCACCCTTGATGCCGTAGAATACACAGGAACGACAAACAAAACCTTCAGTCATATCAAAACAGCAATTGCGGATTCTCGTTTTTTCACAATGGATCAGGAGGAGGCAGCGGCTGTTGCAGCAGTTGTCCCCTCACCAGCGCGGGGGGGATACTCCTTACCCTCAATTTTCTGCTTGGGTGTGCAGGTGCACCACTGTTCGGTCGGGACCGAGTCCATGACACGGGGGACGTGGTTGCCGCAGCCCGCGCAGGCTGGTTTTTGCTGTTTGATTTGAGAAAGCCCGTGCGTGTTAGCGGGATTGTCCTGATCTGGGCGAAGAGGGGGAAAAGTGGATGGAAAGTCTCTAGAGAGGTTGTTGGTAATGGAAATTGCACGCAGTTCCGTGGTGCTTGTTTGCAAGCCTGTTTGTGTGATGCAGTGTGCGTGTGTGTGTGTGTGTGTGTGTGTGTGTGTGTGTTGGATGTGTGTACTTACAGCAGATAGAGCAAGACGATTGCATACACATCTTTGCTTGAGGTTGATTTTATAAATCTTTAGTCTCGCCTGCCGGTCTTGCTACTTTTCAACTTCTAGCGCTCGGATATATCATCAGTCTTTGAAATGCAATGAGTGCGGGTGCAAGTGATGCACTCACACTTGAGCTCGATTGTATGTGTTCCAACACGCAGAGAGAGGTTGTCCGCAACGTGCTGTGAAGAGAAGATCAAGTGCTTGCAACGTCCTCGGCAGGTGTGGGTTTCTCGGGCTTCGGCGGCGGGGTAAATAGCTGGCATCCAGGGTTCGCCAACGACATTTGCCTACATCCAGGGCAGCTTCATGAATTGATTCTGGCCTCCAATCCATATGCTTAATCATTGCGTCTGTAAGTAGTCAATTGCTCTCAAGCCTCGAATGCTGTTTGTCTCTTTTCTCGCTCATACTGACGACTTTCCATAGATTCTTCATAAAATGGGGATGACGTCATATCCGGCTATCTCGTGGTTATACGAAAGCGATATCATGGCAACGGAACTGGAATTCATCATCATTGTTTGAATAATAAAGGGGGGAGGAGAAACTGCATTACTTCACAGGACAGCAGAAAGACAAAATATCAGACTATCAGAATCCACGAATACCAATCCAATCCACATGTCTGAAAGTGCGGGGACAGTCGCAGAAGATCAGAAGAAGCGAAAAGAGAAAATTGGGGATCCAAGGTCATCAGTTGGGGGAAGAAATAAATAGAAGGAGTTGGTCAAAAAAAAAAAAAAAAAAAAAAAAAAAAAAAAAAAAAAAAAAAAAAACCTCCGCTTCAAGATTCAATATATCTCATCTGGTTCTATCGCCCAGAAAATTCACACGGCACGTTCATTTCTGTAATGATCTAGTTCCAAAGTACAGCCACGCCAACTGAACTACCAGTCCCTCACAAACTCCCAGCGACCAGCACCGCCGCTGCCATAACCCCTCCGATGGCAGCGACGTACGACCTTTGCCCCGTCGCGGCAGGCATGCCGCCGGTGCTCAACGCTGTTGTTGTTGTTGTCGACGTCCTCGACGCCGTCGTCGCCGTCGCCGCCACGGTCGTCCTAGATTCCTGATCCGAGTTTGTCGCGGTAGCGGCTGGCCCAGCAATCTTTGTATTTGTGTTTGTTGTACCTGTGGGCTCAGGGGTGTTGCTGCTCGATTCTCCGGAGATGGACGCCATGACTGAAGACACCTGGCTTGCATAGTCGGGTGCGCTAAGCGGGATGAGGATTTCGTTCTCGCCGCATGTTGATGCGCCGAGGTTGATTCTGTTATTCTGACGGCGGTCGAGGGGCGAGCGGAAAGGGATGGCTTCATCGATGATGTTGATGTTGTCGTTGTCGTTGGCGTCAGTGCTTCGGCGTTTGATGGTTGAAGGGTCTATGCAGCAGATGCCGTGGGCGGTGGTTTTGCCATTTCCGTTGGAGGTGACCCCACCGGAGAGGGTACCAGGACAGCAGATGTTCAAGTCCTGGGTGCCGATACAGCTGTCGGCATAGGTGGGTTTTGTGTATAGGGTTAAAAGGAGGATATCGGGTGAGTTGGGGGAGGA